>NC_044037.1:277205664-277478627 GCF_901765095.1 Microcaecilia unicolor | reverse complement strand
CCCTAATATAATAGGCAAGGTTGAGGGGTTGAGAGAACTATAAAAGCAGGAGTATAGGAGCCAGCACACACTAATGGTCCCTCTCCTCCTCCTTCCCCACACACTACTAGAGTTCACAGAAATATAGGAGAGCAGTTGAAAAATATAAAAATAATTGGATTTGTTATTCCCTGTCTTTAAGGTACATCCCAACATCCTGCTCTGCTTGCTTGCCATTTTAGTATTTCTTATTTTGCATACCTCTATATAGTTGTATTAGCTGTTTCACACGTTCCTGGATTTCCACTATGTTCTGCATATGGATTACAGAGGGTCATTTACTAACAGTTCGACAATGGGCCCGAAGACAGATGATTTACAATATCAGTGTTAGCACGCTTTGAGGGGCACTTTCGAAAGAGAAAAAATGTGTCATAAATGTGTCATAAAGCGGCATTTAAATGAATTTCTTCTCGAAATGTCCACATCGGTATTTTCGAAATCTATTTTGCAGACATATATCTATGCAATTCATCTGCAGTGCGTTCAAATCACAAGGGGGCTTGTTGGGGGCGGGATTAGGGCACTCCTAACACTTGAACATTTTACAGCCATAATGGAACAAAACGAAAAAGTCTACATCTGTTTATAGGATGAATAAAGCAAACACCCACAGAAGGTGTGCTCTCCACAGGGGAACCAAAGACAGGCAAAACAAACAGTGGATCCAATAAAAGTCCTCTCACGAGTGTCTTCCTGAACAAGGTCTTTATTGAAAACTACACGGTTGACCCGACACGTGACGTGTTTCGGCCGCGAGGCCTGCGTCAGGGGTCTAGTAGTATCTGAAGAAGAAAAATGCCTTGTGGGTCAGATGAATAACAGCACATAAACTGCTAAAAGAGGTATCGTGTACGAAGCAGCGCTGTCTATAGGATGAATAAGGCACAAAAAGGTGCCCTAAATGACTAAACGACCACCGGAGGAATTCAGGGTGACCCCCTTGCTTCTCCATTGATCACCGACACCCTCCCATTCCCACTCCCAAAAGTAGTTACCAGCCTCCGTGACAGCTTCAGATGTTATGTCTAGGTCTATTAGAACAGCAAGAAGATTGGTGCAGGACCCAGGCCCATATTTCCCTCTACCTGTTACACTTGTGGTGGAAATCATGAGCCCTCCATAACTCACCAAAACCCTAATGTACTCAACATATAGATGACGCCTTCACCCGCAAGGGCTATTGTATTAGTGTTCAGTTGGGGACACAGGGTTTTGGAGGTCTTATGATAAGGGAGCAACTGTAAGATGTTTACCTGGGAACTTTTATATGAAGTTCACTGCAGTGCCCCCTAGGGTGCTCCATGCTCTCCTGGGATGTCTATGTGGCCAGTCTACTAAGGATGCCTTGATTTTGCATGTTTTGCAAATGGGCCAAAAAGATAAATACACATAGCACAAAAACATGTTACATGCGGTGTTTTTTTTTGGGGGGGGGAGGGGGGGAACAAAACAAAACAGATAGACATTTTGCTGTTTCAAAAATGGCTTTATTTCCTATTTGGATTTGGGACGTTAACCGCAAAATGTCCAAAGTCCAACTTAGATGTCATATCAAAAATGCCCCTCCATGTCAGTAAATGTCCCTCTTACTAAATAATAGTGCTATCACAGGTATCAGTTTAGCAGTCTCCCAAGGCTGGTTAATTTTGTCTAAGAAAAAGACATTCATCAGTAACTTATGCTTAAATACCTTCTGGATCTAAAAACGTGACGACAGCTGCATTCTCATCAGGTAAGATCGTAACATCCAAAACTGATCCACCTCCACATTTTTGACTTTCAAAGTAGAAAATTAAGTATTCTTTATGTACTCCTTCTGGTAGGTTTTCCACTCTGATGCATTTTGTCACCTCAAGAGGTCGTGCAGTGATTTTTAGCTGTTTTATCCTGGAACTGAGGGGACATTTTGCAAGGAATTTTTCTGCTTCTGGAAGTACATAGAAAATGACAGCAGATAAATACAATCAGTCCCACTATAGAAAGGATGCAGAAGTTAGAACTGAGGTGTCCAGGTCAGGACACTTCTTCAATTCATTAGTATTTTAGAATAGAATGTGAAGACAGAGAAAATGACATTTATATATAGACATACACTTTCGAAGAAAAAAAATCAAAAATTTAGAAAAATAAAAATTTATTTTAAAATTTTATATACTACCTAAACCTAGGTGGTTTCCCAAAAATATACATAACCCTGGTTTGATACCAGGGTTGAGTCTTCCATTCCCCAGGACTACTAGGGTCTGCTGCAGAAGTGTTTTGGCTTCTGGGGCAGAGGAAATCATGCAGATAGCTCAAGGGTTGCACCTCATGGCCTGATTTAGGAACTGACTAAATATGAGGGAATACAAAACTGGAAATTCTTGAGGGTATTGTGATAAAGTCACCGCCAGGATAGTTGGGTTAAGGCAGTTTCAGTCTGAAATACAAGTCCCAGAAGGCATTGCAGGCAAGGAGCCAGAGGGGGAGATGAAGAACCCGGACTGGACTCCTAGCTGCAATCAGGGAAGACATGGGTGTAAGCTGACAGGTTGTGTAGAGTGGCTGCCACTAGAGCGGAAAGAGAGTTGGGAAACCCTGTGTGCAGGAGCTCATATTGGTCTCATTAGTCTAATGCTCAACTCAGCTGGTTTGGGGTGAGGAAGCTAATGGAAGGAGAATGATTGGTTGTTGGTAGCTGAAGCCAGGGATTGATTAGGCAGGTGGGAAGTAGTCCCAGGAGTTCAGTTCAGTAGAGAGAAGCAGAAGGAGAGAAGCAGTTGCAGGCTGAAAACCCTTGGGGGCAGGGAGGTCCCTAAAGTACTGAAGCAGGCTGGAATTCCTTGGGCAGAGGGAGTCCCTAAAGTATTGAACTCTCCTGAAGGTAAAGAGGATAGAAGGTAGAAACTGCTGCTTGGTGACTGAACTGTGACAATGAACTGAAAGAACTGTTTGTCTTGGGAACTGAATTACTGTTTATTGTGCACTGGATAAGAGCCCAGACTGAAGCCTGTATTGAAACCTGGTATGTGCTACGCTGTTGTTGGAACTGTGTACTAGAAACCTGCATGGAACAAATGTCCTTAAGATTGAAGTTACTGGTGGACATCTATTTCTTCATTGTACCGGGAGCCTGTGGCTGGAGGAGATTGTTCTATCCTTGGCTGCACAAGAGGTACTAGGTTACAGTATGAATTCAGGATCATGACATCAGATCCCAGCCTAGTCCTGACTGAGTTGAAAATAGAAAGAACAAGAGGAAACTGGAGGTTCAAAAGCAGAAAAAAAAAAAGAGAAAGGAACAAAGATGTTTAACCTTGGTGTCATGACCCAGAGGTTACTAACCAATATCATGGACCTCAGGATGACGATTGTCTTCAACAGAAACACAGAGCACCGAAGCAGGAAAGACCATATGGGCTACCCAGTCTGCCCATCCACACCATCTGCTCACCTTTACAACATTCTTTCATGGAAGCCGTAATATGACAACATCTGGACTATGTTCAGATTCAACAGATCAGAAGATCTTGGTTGATTAATTAATAACAAAAGTGAAGTGACTGGTTTACTTTCCCTTACCATTCTGTGTCATGAAGGTAACAGCAGCAACATTTACTTCAGGTATCAGCTCTGTTTGGAAACAGTCTTCTTCTAAGTTACTAATGTTCTCCACCAGCATAGTTAACATCTCCTGTGAGAAGTTCTCTTGGACGTTCTCAAGCAAAACCGACAACGAAGGTGTAGTCTGTGGCTGGTTTACGCATTCCTCTAACAATGATCTCACATGAAGAGTACTGTTCTTTAGTGTATGGCTTTCTCTCTCTCAAAACTTCCTGAGCATCTGGTTTGAGAGAAAAAAAAAATAACACGGTATAGTTCATGAGTGAGGTTTTACTGCTGTAGGAAAAGCCAGCCTGCAATGTGGAGAACCAGCAAAGACTTCTGGGATACTAGTAAAAAAGGCCCGTTTCTGTTTGAAAGGAAACGGGCGCTAGCAAGGTTTTCCTGAGTGTGTATGTTTGAGAGAGTGTATGTGAGAGTGTCTGTGTGAGAGAGGCTTCTGTTCCTGCTGCTGTGCATTCCCCGTGTTGTGCTGATTCGCTGCTCCCTGTATCATGGCTCTCCCTTCTAACTGGCCAATCTGGTGTGAGTTGTGTAACGTCACTATTATCTACTCCAACTCCAGACCACCTCCAAGGGATCCACGGTTCCAGGCAGCCTCAGAATGTTGGAGGTGAGAATTATTATATAGGATTTGTCCATACCAGCATGCAGTTTCTCCTGCACAGAGACCTTTCAGTTTCTGTTATTATTCCATACACTTCAACAATTCATGAACAACATTTACCAGAATGACTTTTAATCACCTAGCAGATACTTCCTTACATATCTGTTCTATAACATAAGAAAAAAAAAAAAACTTAATGAATTCCTTAGTCTGAGACATATGAGGAAAAGAAATTACAGATTCCAGCTCATGTCAGAGCAATGACAGATAGCACCCTGCCACGAACCCACAACGGGAGATGGGGGGGGGGGGGGGAAGAGACAAAAAGAGGAAGAGGAGGGAAATTTGGGGAAAGTTATGAGGACTGTAGGCTCTCTAGAATGCTGGGATATAGAATTGATGTACTGGTTTCATTAAGGATTTTCCAGGTTGCCAGATGTCATGATGGCAGTGCAATGAACACCTAGAATGAGGGCTCCAAAAATTTGTGACAGCTTTATCAGCATATTGCCAGCTGAGAGCTTTGTTCTTACGAAGAAGGAAGTATAATTTAGAATCTTCTGCTTATGTACTTTGATAAACAAAGGCATTTAGGGGGGGCCATTCTATAACAGGGCACCAATTCCATAAAGGGAAGTGTGTCTACCTTGTAAAGAAATACAGGCAAAAATTAATATAAGAGAATAATGTTCCATTCATACTAACAAAGTATTTAACACTCTAAAGAAAAAATCTATTGGTGCATTTATACAGAATAATATTTTACAGCCTTTCTTAGACCACAATAGTGATATGAGAGAGAAAGAGTTAGAGAAGATCAAAAAAAGAATAATCTCATAGGCATAGGCTGTTATTAACCAGTGCTTCATTACTTTTCACTTCACTTTCTTCATCTCTATAAACACTTTTAGCTGTTCCGGTGAAAAGAATGTATATTTTGTTTGAGCCAGCTTGACCACACATTTGCACGGATATGCAAGAAAAAAGGAAGCACCAATATCAATTGTATTTTGTTTTAAAGAAAGAAATTGCTTCCTTTTTTGCTGAGTTGACTTAGTAACGTCAGGATATACCCAAACCTTAGCACCATAAATTGCGACTTAGGTTTTTAAAGTAAAGTCTTAAGATAGTATTATAGTCTTGCTCAAAAACGAGCGATACAATGACTGTAGCTCTGTTCACTATTATGTCCGAAGATTGTTCTAGAATATCAGAAATATTTTGTAAATCAAGATTATCTTTAACAGGACCTTGACTTCCATTTCTAACATGTGTCTACTTTTCTTTGTAGAATACTAGTGTAATTAGGTTATATATGTGCATATGCGTTTAGGTGTGAACACTTACACCAGCCACAGAGCTAGCATAAGTGCTCATACCTAATTGCTGGAGATACAGTGGGGGAAATAAGTATTTGATCCCTTGCTGATTTTGTAAGTGTGCCCACTGACAAAGACATGAGCAGCCCATAATTGAAGGGTAGGTTATTGGTAACAGTGAGAGATAGCACATCACAAATTAAATCCGGAAAATCACATTGTGGAAAGTATATGAATTTATTTGCATTCTGCAGAGGGAAATAAGTATTTGATCCCTCTGGCAAACAAGACCTAATACTTGGTGGCAAAACCCTTGTTGGCAAGCACAGCGGTCAGACGTCTTCTGTAGTTGATGATGAGGTTTGCACACATGTCAGGAGGAATTTTGGTCCACTCCTCTTTGCAGATCATCTCTAAATCATTAAGAGTTCTGGGCTGTCGCTTGGCAACTCGCAGCTTCAGCTCCCTCCATAAGTTTTCAATGGGATTAAGGTCTGGTGACTGGCTAGGCCACTCCATGACCCTAATGTGCTTCTTCCTGAGCCACTCCTTTGTTGCCTTGGCTGTATGTTTTGGGTCATTGTCGTGCTGGAAGACCCAGCCACGACCCATTTTTAAGGCCCTGGCGGAGGGAAGGAGGTTGTCACTCAGAATTGTACGGTACATGGCCCCATCCATTCTCCCATTGATGCGGTGAAGTAGTCCTGTGCCCTTAGCAGAGAAACACCCCCAAAACATAACATTTCCACCTCCATGCTTGACAGTGGGGACGGTGTTCTTTGGGTCATAGGCAGCATTTCTCTTCCTCCAAACACGGCGAGTTGAGTTCATGCCAAAGAGCTCAATTTTTGTCTCATCTGACCACAGCACCTTCTCCCAATCACTCTCGGCATCATCCAGGTGTTCACTGGCAAACTTCAGACGGGCCGTCACATGTGCCTTCCGGAGCAGGGGACCTTGCGGGCACTGCAGGATTGCAATCCGTTATGTCGTAATGTGTTACCAATGGTTTTCGTGGTGACAGTGGTCCCAGCTGACTTGAGATCATTGACAAGTTCCCCCCTTGTAGTTGTAGGCTGATTTCTAACCTTCCTCATGATCAAGGATACCCCACGAGGTGAGATTTTGCGTGGAGCCCCAGATCTTTGTCGATTGACAGTCATTTTGTACTTCTTCCATTTTCTTACTATGGCACCAACAGTTGTCTCCTTCTCGCCCAGCGTCTTACTGATGGTTTTGTAGCCCATTCCAGCCTTGTGCAGGTGTATGATCTTGTCCCTGACATCCTTAGACAGCTCCTTGCTCTTGGCCATTTTGTAGAGGTTAGAGTCTGACTGATTCACTGAGTCTGTGGACAGATGTCTTTCATACAGGTGACCATTGCCGACAGCTGTCTGTCATGCAGGTAACGAGTTGATTTGGAGCATCTACCTGGTCTGTAGGGGCCAGATCTCTTACTGGTTGTTGGGGGATCAAATACTTATTTCCCTCTGCAGAATGCAAATAAATTCATATACTTTCCACAATGTGATTTTCCGGATTTAATTTGTGATGTGCTATCTCTCACTGTTACCAATAACCTACCCTTCAATTATGGGCTGCTCATGTCTTTGTCAGTGGGCACACTTACAAAATCAGCAAGGGATCAAATACTTATTTCCCCCACTGTATGCACATTAACATAGTATTCTACAAGTTACCTAGACTCTGCCATATGCTCCCCCACCTGTGAAATATGTACTATGTGTGACAAAACAGTGGGTTTCTGAGCCTGAAAACTGTATTATTTCACGAAGTGTATTTCTCCTAATTGGTCAGCAGATGGCGCTTGTTTTGAGTTAAAGCAGTTGCAGAAAAAGACTCTCTTCCAGTTTCAGCTTATGGAAAGGCAATCTGCAGTACCACTGGGCAGCTACTTTCAAAATTGATGCCCTGGGCTCCGATTGGCCTTGGACTTCAAATCTAGCTTGAAGGTACTGGATGTTCCCTAGTCTTAGCCAGGGAGTGGAAAGAGAAATCTCTTTACTGAGGCTCTGTGAGCAGTTATATTTATAACCTGTGAGCAGCTACATTTCCTGACCTCTCCGGGTACTACAACCAAGTAGTAAACAAATGTTTACATAGTTTTATAATTGATTCATATTCAGTTACCTGTTATTGCTTGCTGATTTATTTATTTTATTTATTTATTAACATTTGTATCCCACATTGCCCCACCTATTTGTAGGCTCAATGTGGCTTATATAGTACCGGAGATGCGTTTGCAGACTCCAGTACCGGAGATGCGTTTGCAGACTCCGGTGAGAACAAATACAAAGTGATGTAGTGGTAAGATAAAGTTCATGAGGCATAGCCACATTAGGGAAACATACAACGGAAGAGTGAGTTTTGTCCATTACGTACTTTAGTTTTGTTGTGTTGCAGGGATTATTTATTTATTGCATTTGTATCCCACATTTTCCCACCTAGGCATCTAAGTTGGATCGGTAGGGTATGCCTTTTTGAAATGGTTGGTTTTTAGTGATTTCCGTAAGTTTAGGTGGTTGTACGTCATTTTCAAGGCTTTTGGTAATGCGTTCCACAGTTGTGCTTATATAGGAAAAGTTGGATGCGTAAGTCGATTTGTATTTAAGTCCTTTACAGCTTAGGTAGTGATCGTGTTGATTCTGATGTTTCTAGTTGGTAGGTTGATCAAGTCTATCATGTATCCTGGGGCTTCACCATAGATAATTTGTGGACCAGGGTGCAGATTTTGAAAGCAATGCATTCTTTGATTGGGAGCAAATGTAGTTTTTCTCGGAGGGGTTTTGAACTTTCAAATCGCATTTTTTCAAATATAAGCCTAGCTGCCGTGTTTTGAACGGTCTGGAGTTTCTTTAAGGTTTGCTCTTTGCATCTTGCATAAATTCCATTGCAGTAGTCTACGTGGCTTAGCACCATTGATTGTATCAAGTTGCGAAATGTTTCCCTCGGGAAGAATTGTTTCAAGCGTTTGAGTTTCCACATTGAGTAGAACATTTTCTCTGTTGTGAATGCCACTTGGTTCTCTAGTGTTAAGTTGCGGTCTATTGTAACGCCGAGGATTTTCAGGCTGTCTGATATAGGAAGGGTGTAGTCAGGAGTGTTGATACTTGTGGGGTTGTCCGCACTGTGTTAGGATGAGAGGATGAGGCAATGGGTTTTTTCTTTACTGAGTTTTAATTGAAATGCATTTGCCCACGAGTCCATGATGTTCAGGCTGAGCTTGATTTTGTTGGTGATTTCTGTCAGTATGGTATTGTATGGAATGTATATTATAACATCGTCTGCATATATGGAAGGGTTCGCCTTGGTTGGATAAGGTCTTGGCTAGTGGGGTCATTATTAGGTTGAAGAGTATCGGTGATAGCGGTGATCCTTGCGGTACTCCACAGTCTGCTTTCCACGGTGGTGATATGTTTGAGCTTGATTTTACTTGGTATGTTCTTGTGGTTAGGAAGCCCTTGATCCAGCAAAGTATGTTTCCACCAATCCCAAATTTTATCTAGTAATCTCAGTAATATATTATGTCGAATGCACTGGACCTATCGAATTGGAGGAGAAGGATGTTTTTGCCTATTGCTATTTCCTGTTTGAATTTGATTTCACCTTTTTCTGTTCACTGTTCAAGTTCTGTGACAATAAACCTTATTTAGTTTATTGACTCTGCTGTCCAGGACCGACTAAGAATCCTGGTTCATATTTTGGGTCTGTGGGTGCTTTCTAGGAAGTATGGGACCCCTGGAGTGTGACCCCCAGTGTCCAAAAAGTCACCGGGAATAACCTGAGAGTGGAAGACTAGCCCAGAGGCAAGCGGGACCCAATCAGTGGGTGGAAGGTGCTAGTATAGAGTATGAGCCCAAGTGCAGGTGAGGCTGTGCCAATGCTGGGCAGACCCTTCAGGTGGCTGCAGGGTAACCCCAGGCGGGTGCTAGGCATTTCGTGACAGTAAGATATGCACATATTTACAAAATAGCACTTAGGAAGGAAGTTATCAACATCGGCTACCGTTAAGACGTGATATTTTAATTGTTAACCCCAGTTATTAGTAGCTAGGTCTCGGTGCATAAAATGGGACCTGTGCTAAAATAGCACGAGTTACTGGTAAAATAACACATTTTGATAGCCCACATTGATAATGACAACTCTTAGATGGATATTAATTTGAATATGGATCAGTTTATAGCAGTGAATATGGAACAGATTAAAACTTAATACTGATAAAACAAAGATTTTATGGTTTGGCCTAAAGAGAGATGTTATTCCAGCTTCTATGCAATTGTTTGATGGTACGAGATTTAAAATTGAAACTGTTCCCAGAGTTTGGGGAGTTTTATTGGATTCCGCTTTGAAGCACAACTTAATATAGTGGTTCAAAAGATGTTTTGTAAACTAAGACAATTATGAGTGGTTAGTGCAGTAAACTTTGACCTGGGAAACTGAGTTCAATTCCCACTGCAGCTCCTTGTGACTCTGGGCAAGTCACTTAACCCTCCATTGCCCCAGGTACAAAATAAGTACCTGAATATATGTAAACCGCTTTGAAGGTAGTTGCAAAAACCTCAGAAAGGTGGCATATCAAGTGCCATTAACAAGATTCTATGCACAATCTCAAAGAGTAGCAACATTCCATGTAGAACCCCAAAGAATAGCAAGATTCTGGAATCCCAAGGAGTGGAAGAGTAGCCTAGTGGGTAGTGCACTGGACTTTGATCCTGGGGAACTGAGTTCGATTCCCACTGCAGCTCCTTGTGACTCTGGGCAAGTCACTTAACCCTCCATTGCCCCTGGTATAAAATAAGTACCTGAATATATGTAAACCGCTTTGAATGTAGCTGCAAAAACCTCAGAAAGGCAGTATATCAAGTCCCATTTCCCTTTCCCAATATGAGATTCTAGATGGAATGTTGCTACTATTGAGATTCTGTTATTACATTTGAGATTCTACATAGAATGTTGCTATTCCACTAGCAACAGAGGAGTGGCCTAGTGGTTAGAATGGTGGACTTTGGTCCTGGGGAACTGAGGAACTGAGTTCGATTCCCACTTCAGGCACAGGCAGCTCCTTGTGACTCTGGGCAAGTCACTTAACCCTCAATTGCCCCATGTAAGCCGCATTGTACCTGCCCATGAGTGAGAAAGCACGGGGTACAAATGTAATAATAATAATAAAATAAGTACCTGAATATATTTAAACCGCTTTGAATGTAGCTGCAAAAAACTCAGAAAGGCGGTATATCAAGTCACATTTCCCTTCTCCCCCTTATTTTTAATCAACAATATTTTAGGTTGTTAGCTCAGTCCTCTTTGGATTATTGTAACTTTGTATACTGGTTTACCTGTGAAACTTATAAGGAAATTATGTTTGATCGGAAATCAAGATCTGATCATGTTATGCCTTTGTTTTTAGATCTACACTGGCTGTCAGTGGATTTGCGTATTAAATTTAAGCTATGTTGTTTACCGGGATGGGTGTGGAAGTTAAACGATGAGTTAAGTTTTTTACATTTGTACCCCGCGCTTTCCCACTCATGGCTCTCAATGCGGCTTACATGGGGCAATGGAGAGTTAAGTGACTTGCCCAGAGTCACAAGGAGCTGCCTGTGCCTGAAGTGGGAATCGAACTCAGTTCCTCAGTTCCCCAGGACCAAAGTCCACCACCTAACCACTAGGCCACTCCTCCACTGTTGCTACTATTTGAGATTCTACATGGAATGTTGCTATTCCAACATTCCATGTAGAAGTCGGCCCTTGCAGGTCACCAATGTGGCCGCGCAGGCTTCTGCTTCTGTGAGTCTGATGTCCTGCACGTACGTGCAGGACGTCAGACTCACAGAAACAGAAGCCTGCGCAGCCTTCTACGTGGAATGTTGCTAGTGGAATAGCAACATTCCATGTAGAATCTCAAATAGTATCTATTTCATTTTTGTTACATTTGTACCCTGCGCTTTCCCACTCATGGCAGGCTCAATGCGGCTTACATGGGGACAATGGAGGGTTAAGTGACTTGCCCAGAGTCACAAGGAGCTGCCTGTGCCTGAAGTGGGAATCAAACTCAGTTCCTCAGTTCCACAGGACCAAAGTCCACCACCCTAACCACTAGGCCACTCCTCCACTGTTGCTACTATTTGAGATTCTACATGGAAGGTTGCTATTCCAACATTCCATGTAGAAGTCGGCCCTTGCAGATCACCAATGTGGCCGCGCAGGCTTCTGAGAGTCTGACGTCCTGCAGGACGTCAAACTCACAGAAACAGAAGCCTGCGCAGTCTTCTACATGGAATGTTGCTAGTGGAATAGCAACATTCCATGTAGAATCTCCAATAGTAGCAACATTCCATGTAGAATCTCCAATAGTATCTATTTTATTTTTATTACATTTGTACCCTGCGCTTTCCCACTCATGGCAGGCTCAATGCGGCTTACATGGGGCAATGGAGGGTTAAGTGACTTGCCCGAGTCACAAGGAGCTGCCTGTGCCTGAAGTGGGAATTGAACTCAGTTCCCCAGGACCAGAGTCCACCACCCTAACCACTAGGCCATATAAAGGACCATATCCAGATATCAGTGTTGAATTTCCATCTACAGTGTGGTTATCAGCACATACCCAAATACCAGAGAAATTCAGATCAGTGCTTGGATTACAGTCCGACTGCAACCAAATATGCGACCAAAATTTTCCAGTTGGTTTCGGCCGAAACCGAAACTGCCCCTCAACAGCCCCCACTCTCCCCCCCCCAACCCCGGTGGTGCCTCTCCACCTGCAATCACTCTGCCACCCACCCCCCATCCCGACTCACCTCCTGTAGGCCCCCAGGACTACCTTAAGCCTTGGTGGTCTGGTGGCCTCTTCAGGGGCAGTAACAAGTCCCACTCAATCCTGCCTGGTGCAGCTCCAAATCATCAACCTTGAAAACCATTTCCAGTCCTGGTAGATCTCTTACATCTTTTTCCTTGAAGACCGAAGCAAAGAATGTGTTCAATCTCTCCGCTATAGCATTGTCCTCCCTGAGTGCCCCTTTTGCTCCTTTATGATCTAACGGTCCCCATGGATTCCCTCCAGACTTTCTCCTTCTGATGTACCTGAAAAAAGTGTTACTATGAATTTTTGTCTTCATGGCAAGTTTTTATTCATATTCTCTTTTAGCCTTCTTTATCAGTGGTTTGCATCCAGCTTGACACTGCTTACGTTGTTTCTTATACTCTTCATTCGGATCCTTTTTCCATTCTTTGAAGGATGCTCTTTTGGCTCTAATAGCCTCTTTCTCTTCACTTTTAACCAAGCTGGCTGTCGTTTGCTCTTCTTTTCACCTTTGTTAATAATATGTAGAATACATCTGGTCTGGGCTTCCACAAAGTATTTTTAAACAATGTCCTTGCCAGATTTAAAGTCCTAACCTTTGTGGCTGAAAGTTTCAACTTCTTTTTAACCATTTTCCTCATTTTATCATAGTCACCCTTCCAAAACTAGAATGCTGCTACAGTAGATTTCTTTTATGACTTCCCTCCAGTTAGCGCAAATTAATTCTTTCCTTCGGGCTGTACCGGAAATGGTTTTCAAGGGTGACGATGCGGAGGAACTGAAAGAAGTCTCGGTGAACCCAGAAGACAAATTAAACAGAGGGATAAACCACCTGGACTGGATGGCATACACCCCAGGGTACTGAAAGAACTCAAACATGAAATGGCTGATCTCTTGTTGGTGATCTATAACCTGTCGTTAAATAATCTGTAGAACCTGAAGAATGGAGGGTGGCCAATGTAATGCCAATTTTTAAAAAAGGAATCTAGGAGTGATCCGGGAAATTACAGATCAGTAAGCCTGACTTCAGTGCCAGGGGAAAATAATGGAAACTATTATAAATAGAATAAAATTACAACACACAAAGACAAACATGGTTTAATGGAACAAAGTCAGCATGGGTTCAGCCAATGGAAGTCTTGCCTCACCAATAAGCTTCATTTCTTTGAAGGTGTAAACAGTGTATCTGGATTTTCAGAATGCTTTTGACAAAGTTCCTCATGTCCTTCTGTGGATTAGGAATTGGTTATTGGACAGGAATAATAGGGTAGGGTTATAAGGCCATCTTTCTCAATGGAGGATGGTGAATAGTGGAGTGCCGCAGTGATCTGTACTGAGACCGGTGCTATTTAACATATTTATAAACTGTGACAAAATAGTGGGTTTTAAGCCTGTAAACTGTATTATTTCTTGAAGTGTATTTCTCTAGTTTGGCCAGCAGGTGGTGCATGTTTACATTTAAAGCTGTTACAGAGAAATGACTATTCTTTCTTTAGTCTAAACACAGATAGGAAGTAAGATACAGTATATTTTTGAAAACTTGTTGTTCTGGGCTCTGATTGGTCCAGGAGTTCAATTCATCTAGGATGTACTGGCTTTGGGTTTGAAAGAGTGAAAAATCAATTCACTTTTACCCTTTGTACACCACTCAGGATTTCGTAGACCTCAATCATATCTCCCCTCAGCCGTCTCTTTTCCAAGCTGAAGAGCCCTAACCTCTTTAGCCTTTCCTCATATGAGAGGAGTTCCATCCCCTTTAACATTTTGGTCTCTCTTCTTTGAACCTTTTCTAATTCCGCTGTATCTTTTTTGAGATACGACGACCAGAACTGAATGCAGTACTGAAGATGAGGTCGCACCATAGAGCCATACAGAGGCATTATAGTATTTTCGGTCTTATTCACCATCCCATTGCCAGAGATTCAGCATTTCATTACATTTTCAACTGCCTCTAAATAAATGAACTGTGTCCTAGAGGCTTTATTCAAGACATCTCTCTCCCCTTCAATCTGTTCAAAATTCTGCTGTACGACTAATATTCCGCCAATGTCGTTATGCTCATATTAGACCTCTCCTCAAGTCACTTCACTGGCTTCCTATCCGTTTCCATATACAGTTCAAACTCCTCTTACTGACTTACAAATGCATTCACTCTGTAGCTCCTCAATACCTCTCCACTCTCATCTCTCCCTACACTCATCTCTGGGAACTCCGCTCACTGGGCAAATCTCTCTTATCTGCACCCTTCTCCTCCACCGCTAATTCCAGACTCCATTCCTTCTATCTTGCTGCACCGTATGCCTTGAATAAACTTCCTGAGCCGGTACGCCATGCCTCATCTCTGGCCATCTTCAAATCTAGGCTAAAAACCCACCTCTTCGATGCTGCTTTTCACTCCTAAACCTAAACTTTCAACTGTCCCCTATCCCTGATATGTCCTGTCTGTCCTAACCCTTATCCCTTACTTGTCATGTCTGTCTGTTATAATTAGATTATAAGCTCTGTTGAGCAGGGACTCTCTCTCCATGTTCAAGTGTGAAGCGCTGCGTACGTCCGGTAGCGCTATAGAAATGATAAGTAGTAGAAGTAGGTAGGAAAGAGAATCTCCCCAGGTAAAGCTTCTTTGGGAATTTTGCATCTTGGCACACGATATTATCAGCCCGTACTGCAAAACATGATGAAAATGAAAGCTTTCGGAGGAAAAAAAAATTAGTTAATGCTTACATCATAACCACTTAGCTACAAGATTAAAGCTTCACATATTGCTATTACCAGGAACTAGGTATGAAGCTGAAATACAGAACCCAAGAGGTTAACCATTTCACTAACATGTAGCACTACACGATTTATCTGTGTTCCTGGGGAACATTTCCTGAAACGGCTTATTCTTTTCCAGTAGTGCTTCATAGCTCTGCAGGGACTGCTAGAAAGATCTGTATCATGGTGTGTGACACTAGAACATATGCACTGCAGCGAAGAAAACAATCCTGGTTATTTTATCTTCAAGTCTCTGGCCAGAATGGCTACTTAGGAACACAATTCTTACCCTCGGCTACAAGGAATAAAAAAACATCTGCTTTACCTTTGGCGTTTTCAAATGTGATTTTTATTCCTTGACCGTCTTGGTGTAAAGATGTGATGGGACCGCCCCCAGAGTGCATTTTATTTTCAAAGTACAGTTCCAGGAACTCATTGCCGATCTCGCCACCAGAAACTGTGACAAGAACCGTGTGCGTCTCCTGGCGGGGACAGCTTTCGGTCAATGATACATCTTCTGAACGTGCTGAGAAAGAAAATCAGAAGTAAATCCTTTGGTTTAAAAACATGCATTAAGTTTCTGGGAATTATCCAAAAGCGAAATCACATATAACAAATGCAGCGTAGCTGGAGTATAATGTGTAACCTAATACAAAATGGGACTGCTCCAGTCGATTTGATATATCGGTGCAATACTCAATAAATGGGAGTAGAGAAAAAGCCCTCAGAAACCTCCAGTGTAATGCTGGTGGTTTAGTGCGAGGTTATATGAAATTATTGCAATATAACTCAGGCAACGGTTCTATCATAGGGCAAAAAACTCTCTACTTCCCGGGCTGTTATTTAAGTCTCAAGTTCTACACAAAATATAAAGGCAATAAAGTAGCACTTAGCTTGTGTTACAGATCGGCACTCTTCTATGAACCGTTCGACGGGGACCGCCGTTTCACCTAGAAATATGGCTTCGTCAGGACGGAGTGCTTTCTGTGATGTTGAGTCAAAAATCTGAAACAAACAGGTTATATGTTAGTTGCCATTCACTGTGCAGAGAAACCTTGTTGAAAACACCTCTAAGGGAGTCATCCCATGGAAAAACATACTTAAGCTGGAGGCATAAATTTAAAATGGCGCCTCAGCGTTCACGTAGAGACAACTGTCAAATATACTTGCGTAAGAATGACGTGGTTCAACTTTTATTGATGCGTTTCACGTCATTCTTACGCAAGTATATTGACAGTTGTCTCTACGTGAACGCTGAGGCGCCATTTTAAATTTATGCCTCCAGCTTAAGTATGTTTTTCCATGGGATGACTCCCTTAGAGGTGTTTTCAACAAGGTTTCTCTGCACAGTGAATGGCAACTAACATATAACCTGTTTGTTTCAGATTTTTGACTCAACATCACAGAAAGCACTCCGTTCCTGACGAAGCCATATTTTAGGTGAAACGGCGGTCCCCGTCGAACGGTTCATAGAAGAGTGCCGATCTGTAACACAAGCTAAGTGCTACTTTATTGCCTTTATATTTTGTGTAGAACTTGAGACTTAAATAACAGCCCGGGAAGTAGAGAGTTTTTTGCCCTATGATAGAACCGTTGCCTGAGTTATATTGCAATAATTTCATATAACCTCGCACTAAACCACCAGCATTACACTGGAGGTTTCTGAGGGCTTTTTCTCTACTCCCATTTATTGAGTATTGCACCGATATATCAAATCGACTGGAGCAGTCCCATTTTGTATTAAATTATCCAAAAGCACTTGAGTTCTCCTCACCAGCTCCTGTCTCAGTGGTATTCACTCCCAATCCTTGAGATCCACTAACAGGCCAGATTGTCAGGATATCCCTAATGAATACATGACAGAGATTTACATGTAACGGGGAAGTAGGCATGCAAAGCTATCTCTCATACATGGATCGTTTAGGATGTCCTGAAAACCTTACATATTTGCACCCCTCCCCCCCAAGGACTGGGAGTGAATATCAGGGGCCTAGCTAGTCTGACCAGCTTGCTTTCTCTGACAATGTCAAAGACCCCCAAGGCTCAGGGGTATGCTTCGTTAGCTGTGTGCTGAAGAGTCGCAAGGCGTCTTTTGATGTTGAAGGGAGGGATGTATTGTATTTTATGTTCTTAGACCCCCAGCTGACCTTTGGCTCTCTATTTACTTCTCTGTGCTTAGGTGGGGGGGGGGGGCTTTATGGCATGTCTTAAATAACAGTCTGGTTTGTAAATGGCTGTTATAGTGAAGGTGACTTTAAGCACTTTGCACATGTAATAAAAGAAGTTTATGTTTTTAGTTCAAAAACTTTTTATTGGTGACTTACATTTACACATAAGGGGTGTATCTGAGGTTCAGCGGTAGGGGGAGCAGGGGCTAGAGTGGGGGGGCACATTATAGCCCCCCCCCCCTGCCGTCAACCCCCCCCCCCCCCCCGTCACCTATCCCCACCGAGGTCCGCCTCCTGCCTGCCAGTGCCTTTTTCTTCAGCTGGCGGGGGACCCCCAACTCCTGCCAGCCCAGCCGAGGTCTTGTTTAAGTTTTCTTCCTCGTGCTTTGCTGTTAAAAGCTGCATCCCTTCCCTTCCAGTTTCGGACGGAGTCTGACGTCGGCTGGGGTCCCCCGCCAGCTGAAGTAAAAGGCACCGGCAGGCAGGAGGAAGCGGACCTCGGCGGGGGTAGGTGACAGCGGGGGAGGGTTGACGGCGGTAGGGGGGTCCAGGGCGAAATCTGCGGGGGCCCAGGCCCCCGTGGCCCCACGCAGATATGCCCGTGACACATACTGTTGATAGTACATTCAAAATTCTCGTTTATACAAATGCAGCAGTAATAGGATTCGAAACCATGTAAGATACAAATTGCGCCACCAAACGTTTCAGAAATTATCTCCCTTCCTTCCCAACCACTCAGTCCTCCGTTCCCCAACCAAAAAACAGTGAGGAGATAAGTCCAACAATTATTAACCATAAAAAATGCTAATGCAGCGCGTCTAAACTGCATACCTATCCCTGTCTCAGCCCACCCCTCCCTACCAACTCCCTTAGTCAAACAAGCAACAATAAAACACACACACAAAAAAACAACCACCACCATTCGCCACCCTTGAAGGGGCTAAACAGTGTAACCCACTGTGATACATCTTAACTGGGGGGGGGAGGGGGGACTGCCTGGGACTCTTATGGCCTTCCCTATGAGAAACTATTGAAGTTTATGTTATTTAAAAAAAAAATTCTCTCTCACAACATCTATAATTCTGTGTGGTGTACAACATTACACAAATAATAAATCATACACATGAACAAAAAAAACCCATAAAACTCTTATCTTCATTACTGAATTATAATTACACTTCAAACTATTTTTAAACATCTCACAAAAAAATAACTAATTTAAAAGCTTTAACAGAAGGATAGGCCCTTCAGTTGTTTCCTAATATAAAGGATTGATACTTCTCTACTCCAATGGCAAAATTCCACAAAACTGAACCCATGACCCCCAAAACTGCCGATCAATAGGTCTTAAGTCTGATTGATGGAAAGAAGGAAGACTTAGCAACAACTTAGCCAAACGCAAAGGTTTGTACCATCTTCCCAATGTACTGGATTGCCCTGCTTGATTTATATTAATAGGTTTAGCAGCATCATTTTATCAGTACATATCTCCTTTTAGGCTACCCTCCTGCCTCTTGGTAGGCCATTCCAGAGCTATACTGTAAAAAGATGTTCTATCCTACCTGTGCTGTACTGCCTCCCATCCCCCCTCTGTCTTTCCTGTACCTGGCTGCTAGTCACTGCTGGTAGCCATAGACAGGAATGCAGACATCCCTGGCTTTTGTTACTATGGCAGCCCAGTATCTGGAATACACATCTTTTCTTCAGTTACAAGATGGCAAGGTCAAATGTACCAATAGGGTGTTGGCAGGACACCTATGCTACCTTCCATTGGTGTAGGAGGGGGGAGAGGTGACGACATCACTTTTTCTATAAGAACTAGCCGTTAAGCCCGTAAAAACGGGCGAGATTTCCAGCTACCCTCCTCGCCGCCGCTCCCTCCCCCCTCCATGCCGGGCCCCCTGCACTGACCTGACAGCTCCTCTCACCTCCATGTGAAAGCGCTGTAGGCAGCAGCAGATCGCTCTGCTGTTGCCTGCAGCGCTTCCACACGGAGGTGAGAGGCGCTGTCAGGTCAGTGCAGGGGGCCCAATGCGGAGGAGGGTGGGAGCGGCAGCGGGGATGGGGGGGGGGAAGGGTGGAGGTTGGTGCGCACGATGTTCGTTTCCAGGCGGCAGCGTCCGACGGTGACTCCGACTCCGTTTCCCTCTCTGTTCCGCCCTCTGACGTCATCACGTCTTGACGCGAGGGCGGGACAGAGAGGGAAGTCTCTACTGCGCATTTGCAGGTGAGTCGGTCACTTGCCGTTTATATGTTTGATACCTGCACACAAAGAAATCTTCAGAATTAGCCATATTTTGCAGGAGACTTTTCTCTGTCCTGATTCAGGGCATCCTTGCTAATTGGCTATTCTCCAGGAAATATATTTTCCCTTCTTTATTTCTGCATTGCTTCTGGTTAAGAACTATTTCTTTATAACAGAAAACTATCCTCTCCTTTCTTTATATTTTATCTCACTTCAGAACCACTGATATATTTCCTGCTTGAACCCCTGATATATTTTCTGCTATTTCTCTCTCTCTCTCTCTCTCTCTCTCTCTCTCTCCATACTTTCAGATAACATGTGACCCCTCTCTCTCTCTCTCTCTAAGAAAGCCTGGTCTCAGGAAACACCTGTGATCTCTCTGTTTCTCTCTCTCTCTCCATACTTCCAGATAACATGTGCTGATCTCTCTCTCTCTCTCTCTCATTTTCCTTGTTCTCCTTACAATTGTTCCTTATCAAATTAGTCTGATTGCTTATTATTATTACCTAAGCTATTGATATTAGATTCTGTACATGTGATGATATTTTTCTAACTGAGATTCTGTACATGTGATATTTTCCCAAGACTTTCAAACTGATATCTGAAGCTGTGCTGGTAAGAACAAAAAAACACTTCTAACTCTCTTCCTTTAAACTTATTCTATGATATTTTTCTTTATTTTGGTACAAAGTGAATAGCATAAACGCAGCCAGTACAATACCAACAGCCCTATTAAAAATAATTCCCTTAAATCGGGAAGCGGAGGGGGAATAAATGTGTAAACAACTGGAAAATGGGAAGCATACCACATTTTTGTACTATATAAGCCCCTGTGGAAATGTTGCTTGGAAAGTTGTACATGTACCTACTGCTGTTTGGACTACAGTTGATGGTTAGTTCTAAGAAAAAATAAATATACAAAAAAAATAATAATAAATTCCCTTATCCCCATGTTTTTCATGACACCTGTATAACAGTTACTCCGTTTTCTTGCTGGGTACCATAGACCATTGGTCTGACCCAGTATGGCACTATCCACACTCCAATCCTTTCCCCACATCTTTTACTATTGTCCCACTCTATATAACTGTGCCATCTCTGTGATACACGTACCTTACTTTGTATTATCTTTGTGATACATTGTACCATACTTTGTAAGCCGCACTGAACCTGCTATCAAGCGGGAAAGAGCGGGGTATAAATGCTACAAATAAATAAATAATAATACCAAAGACTTGTAACCCACACTAGGCTTTCAGTTCAGAGAGGTTTACAAAGTAAGATTCTGGTCACAGACTCACAGAAGCAGAAGCCTGCGCGGCGGCCACATTGGTGATCTGCAAGGGCCGACTTCTACATGGAATGTTGGAATAGCAACATTCCATGTAGAATCTCAACTAGTAGCAACAGTGGAGGAGTGGCCTAGTGGTTAGGGTGGTGGACTTTGGTCCTGGGGAACTGAGTTCGATTCCCACTTCAGGCACAGGCAGCTCCTTGTGACTCTGGGCAAGTCACTTAACCCTCCATTGCCCTATGTAAGCCGCATTGAGCCTGCCATGAGTGGGAAAGCGCAGGGTACAAATGTAACAAAATAAAATAGATACTATTGGAGATTCTACATGGAATGTTGCCACTATTGGAGATTCTACATGGAATGTTGCTATTCCACTAGCAACATTCCATGTAGAAGCGTGCGCGGCCACATTGGTGATCTGCAAGGGCCGACTTCTACATGGAATGTTGCTAGTGGAATAAACATTCCATGTAGAATCTCAAACAGTAGCAACAGTGGAGGAGTGGCCTAGTGGTTAGGGTGCTGGACTTTGGTCCTGGGGAACTGAGGAACTGAGTTCGATTCCCACTTCAGGCACAGGCAGCTCCTTGTGACTCTGGGCAAGTCACTTAACCCTCCATTGCCCCATGTAAGCCGCATTGAGCCTGCCATGAGTGGGAAAGCGCAGGGTACAAATGTAACAAAAATAAAATAGCTACTATTGGAGATTCTACATGGAATGTTGCTATTCCACTAGCAACATTCAATGTAGAAGCCTGCGCAGCCACACTGGTGATCTGCAAGGGATGACTTCTACATGGAATGTTGGAATAGCAACATTCCATGTAGAATCTCAAATAGTAGCAACAGTGGAGGAGTGGCCTAGTGGTTAGGGTGGTGGACTTTGGTCCTGGGGAACTGAGGAACTGAGTTCGATTCCCACTTCAGGCACAGGCAGCTCCTTGTGACTCTGGGCAAGTCACTTAACCCTCCATTGCCCCATGTAAGCCGCATTGAGCCTGCCATGAGTGGGGAAAGCGCGGGTACAAATGTAACAAAATAAAAAAATAAAATGTATTAACAAAGTCTATAATGTTTAAGGTTTGGAAGGGGATTTGATCAGGTTTCAAAGAACTTGGGAGACGATGCATGGGTTCTGATTAACGATATTTTATGTCAGTGTTCTGCGAGTTAGCAGTGTTACGACTGATAATTGACAAGTTCTTTATAATGTAAAAACTCGATTGAATGAGGGCAAGGACTACTGAAGGTATGATGGTTTGATCTGTAATCACACGTCCTGTCAGTTTAATGATTCTTTCACATTATTGTTTGTGCTTTACAAACTTTCCATAAAAAGATTTTTAAAACTTTAAAATAACATGCTGAAACCATATAACGTGTATATGTCCCTTCCTTCCCCCCACCATCCAACCCAATCCACCCCCCCCCCCCCACTACTTCTAAACCCAATGACTCAGTATGCCTGGGTTGCCCACATTCTACAAAACTTGGAAATGTATCCAGGGACTAGGCTAAGAGTACAAGCCCGACCCCTCCCTCTCCCTACTCCTCATCCATAAACATGTACTTTTCCCCATCCATACCATCCTTAACATGCATCTTATTGCTTGTATGTTGGGTAAATAGAGCATGTTGAGTTGTTTACCATTGATTTTGTCAATAAATATATTTAAAAAAAAAAAACTTTAAAATAATTTTAAAGTAAATGTATTGCAAGCTTTTATCCTAACTCTCAGGTTCTATCAGATTCATCTTCTTAAAACTGCTTCTCTCACATTCCTGAAAAAAAAAATCTCAAATTCCAAAATAAATAAATGCCCTGGGCCTGCAAGAATTTTGACAAGGATTGAACATGTAAACAAAGATCATCCTAGATCTTGCTTCTATCACTAATTCTTAATAACATGAGAGATTACCAGCTTGATTCACCCACAGTTGGCTCAGTCCCCCCTCGCCCCCCCCCCAATTGCTGGAGTCGGAGGCTAGAGCAGCCTGCTCGCTTCCCAGAAAGCAGAGACAGAGCAAGTGAAACTTCATTTTGGCAGGGCTTGAACATTCCTGCTAGCAAAGGTATGAATGGGGGAGGCTCAGCAACAGCTGCATTGAGGGGGGTGGGAACTAAGAGGAAACACTTGCCCCCCCTCCCCCCCCCCGCAGATCCTATTCTAAGATAGAAAAGGAATTTCAGACATCCCGACTTGGATGCCTAAATTGTGATTTGAACATCCTTTCTAAAATGCCACTCCACATATTTAAATTCAAAATCTGTATTTACTTTTTCATGGTTTTTTTTTGCAAAATATTTTTTACATTTCTTAAGTTTATTATTATTACATTTGTCCTTTCCTAACAACATTTTCTATCAGACAAAAAAAAACTAGCAAATTTCTCACCTTTGCCAAATCTTCTAAATCAAACATCCTAATTTAGCTACTCTAGTAAATTCTCAAAAAAGTATTGGATTGCATGCCCAACAATCAATGTTATGCTTTTACATTTGATATACAAATTCAAAACCCTATCCCCCTTCCCCCTCTTGTCTGCTGCTACCACTAGAATACCAGGAACTTAATTATGCAAGTTAATAACTTTGAAAAGAGAAGGCTTCCTGTTTCTAGTTCTATTTTCCTTTGTCAGAAAAATACTTGGATAAAAGAGAAATTTTCCTTCACTAGTGTGTATGCGGTACAAGGCCTACTTCAGATCTGTTTCACTTCTAATCTAATCCAAGATTTGTATACCACAGTAATCCCAGTTTGAGGCAGTGGCGTACCGGGGGGGTGGGGCTGTGGGGTGCCGCGCGCCTGTCTGCTCCGCTCGTTCCGTGCTCCCTCTGCCCCGGAACAGGTTACTTCCTGTTCCGGGGCAGAGGGAGCACGGAACGAGCGAAGCAGACAGGCGCGCGGCACCCCCCACCCCCCCCAAAGCAGGTAAAAATGCACCCGGGGGGGGGTGTCCTTTCGCCAGGGGGGGTGGGGTCGCGCCGCACCCCGGGGGGGGGGGGCACATCGGCGATCCACCCCAGGTGTCAGCCACCCTAGGAACGCCACTGGTTTGAGGTTCAAGGCGATTCATATCATAAAGACTCAAAGAAATAAAATGAGAAATTACATAAATTCAACAATAAAAAAATCCTACAATTCATCAAACAAAAAAAGTTTTTTTCCTACGTAATTTCATGTGAATTTACTTCTAATCAGATATACAAGGGAAGTTCATTCCAGATGGCAACAGCCCATGAAGGAAACATAGCATAAAACTGGCGTTTCAAATGTACGTCATTCAATGCTGGAAATTTCAATAAAAGGCTGTCGCATACCAGAAAATTAAAAAAAGGAACATGAAAAGAAATGAATAAGCAATTCTGAGGTGCTACCATACAAAACATGAAAAATCATGCAGACAACTTTAAAAAAATAATATACGCTGTCAAAAGAAGCCAATTAAGTCTCTTCACATACTGAGAAATGCTTTCATATTTTTTTCCCAACAAAAAACTAATCGCACCACCGTATTTTGTATCAATTGCAGTTTGTACAATAGAACTTTTACCTGGAGTATGGTGGTCAAAGGTTGCTGATGACACCTAGATAAAGAATAGAAAGAATGCACTAAGCGTTTGCTAAAATACACTTTGCAGGTTAGGATTATTTCTTTTTATGTCAGTACTATGTATAATTATTATTACTATCAGCATTTGTATAGCGCTACCAGATGCACGCAGCGCTGAACACCTGACACAAAGAGACAGTCCCTGCTCAAAAGAGCTTACAATCTAAATAACACAGACAGACAAGACAGTTACGGGTGAGGGAGAAATGGGAGCTAAAAAGCAGCAGTGAAAAGGTGGGTTTTCAGCATAGATTTGAAAACAGGTAGAGATGGAGCTAGACCTATAGGTCCAGGAAGTCTATTCCAGGCATAAGGTGCCGCGAGGGAAAAGGAACGAAGTCTGGAGTTAGCAGTGGAGGAGAAGGGGGACGACAAGAGAGATTTGTCCAGTGAGCGGAGTTCACGGGGAAGAATGTAGGGAGAGATGAGAGTGGAGAGGTAATGGGGGGCTGCAGAGTGGATGCATTTAAAGGTCAGTACGAGAAGTTTAAACTGAATGCGGAAGCGGACAGGGAGCCAGTGAAGTGACTTGAGGAGTGGGCTAGTGTGGGCTAGTGTGGGTGTGGGTATAATCCTGTCCGTTAAAGCTTCATGAGGTGAAGTCACATGCCAATCATCTAGGGGCCCTTTTACTAAGCCGCATAGGCGCCAACGTGCACCTACGCACGCCAATTCGGAGCTACCGCCCAGCTACCGTGTGGCCCAGGCAGTCATTTCATTTTTTTATGCGTGTCCACAACGCATGCCGGAAAATATATTTTAGTTTCCAGTGCACGGGGCTAACCAGGTGGTAATCGGCTTTGTATGTGCGCAGACTGCTCGGTTAACGCGTGAGACCTTACCACTAAGTCAACGGGTGGCGGTAAGGTCTCAGGCCCAATTTTTATTTTGCCACACGTCAAATTTTTGGCCAAAACAAAGAGGCCTTTTTGCAGGCACGTGGACCTGCGTACGTCCAATACACGCGCCTACAACAGCGCAGGCCATTTTTCGGCGCACCTTAGTAAAAGGATCCCCAAGTTACATACATCTCCTTCAGGAAGCTGCTGCTATGACTATATGACCCTCAGACCTGTGAGGGTTGGTGGGGGTTTTTTTGGAGGACTGCATTTAAGAACTGATCACATCAACAGAGGATGGTTCTTCACTTCCCCTTCCCAATATACTCTCTTACACCCACCATCTTCTTTTTCTTCTTTCACCCTCCCTCCCTTCCATGCCCCCAGTCCTTCCGCATTCCCACTATCCCCATTATTCTCTTTCTACTCCTCCATACACTTCTCTTCCTTTACCTCAGTACCACCTTCTGCTTCCTAACTCTTCACTGCATCCTCTTTCTTTCTTCCTCCCTCCTAAGATCTCTTTCCTCCAATTGTAGGTGCTCTGCGTACCCCACCCCCATGACTGTACCAGCACCTATGGGTGTCTCTAGCATTTAGCACACGCTTATTTTTAATACACGCTAAGGGGCCCTTTTACAAAGGCGCGTAGACGCTTATGCGCATCCAATGCGCGTCAAATTGGAACTGCCGCCCGGCTACCGTGTGCCCCTGGCGGTGATTCCATTTTTGACGCGCGCCCAAAGCATGCGGTAGACAATATTTTCTATTTTCTACCGCGTGGCGTTCACCTGGCGGCAATCGGCAGTTTACGCGCGCTGGCTGCTTACTGCCAGGTTAGCGTGCGAGACCTTACCGCTAAGTCAATGGGTGGCGGAAAGCTCTCAGCCCGAAAATAGACGCACGCTGGTTTTAAATTTTGCCGCACGTCCATTTTCCGACACAAATAAAAATGCCTTTTTTTTCTAGGCGCGCTGAGCAAATGGACCTGCGTGTGTCCAAAACACATGCCTACACCAGCGCAGGCCACTTTTAGACGCACCTTAGGAAAAGGGCCCCTAAAAGCGCTAGCACGCCTTTGTAAAAGGACCCCTTGTGGTTGTCTGAAGCATTACAGCACAGGAACAAGTGGAAGAAGGAGCAGCCCATGCATGCGTGGGTAGCTGGTAACAGAGGAAGAGCAAGAAGTGGTGATGGTGGGCAAATGGGTCCTGGGATATTGCCAGTGCTTCCAAAGGTAGATACAGATTGTGTGGCACAAGAGATTCTGCAGCCTTTCCTGCAGTAATGAAATTACAAGAAAGCACCCCTGATCTCAACTACAGTTCAATCTGTACTTACATTTTCTGGAACCACGTCATCTTTGGGCTCGTCGGGCAATTTCACTTCTAACTCTAATGTGCCTTTATCCGACAAAGGGAGCTTGTGGATGCTTTTGTTCAGCACTTTGTTTCTTACTAAAACACAACAAGAAAACTTGTATTAATAAACCTCTTGCAGGGAGGTATACAGCATACATTGTACACTTTACTTATACAAGTAAACATATTACACACCTGGGTGGCAACTAGCAGGAAGGGAAGGAAAAGACAAAAAAAAAAGACTACTTATTACTACTACTACTACTATTTAGCATTTCTATAGCGCTACAAGGCGTACGTAGCGCTGCACAAACATAGAAGAAAGACAGTCCCTGCTCAAAGAGCTATGTAATAAAAGTAAGCCAAGTATAGGACAATCAAGCCATTGTGACATCACTGATGAGGTTGGCTCTTATTGGTGGCCTCAGGCATTATGACATCACAATATTAGCTCTGGTTACAAGAGACTACTACTACTACTACTTATCACTTCTATAGCGCTGCAAGGCATACGCAGCGCTGTACACCATACATGAAAAGACAGTCCCTGCTCAAAGAGCTTACAATCTAATAGACAAAAAATAAATAAAGTAAAGTATAGAATAAAGTAAAGAATAACTTAAAACACAAGGAAGAGAGAGAAAATAATGCAAACACATTTATTTCTTTGGACTTGCAGCCTCTTAGATCATTTACATACATAGAATAAACAGAAAATAAACCAGTCTACATCGAGGAGCAGAAAGAAGATATCCAAAAGAAAAAAAATTCCAGGAAATAAACCGAATATAATTCGGTACAATCAGATCCACAAACTTCAGGCCTAAGTTCCCTCCTTTTCTCTCATTAAAAGAAAAGATTCTAGTTGAGCAGAATCATAAAAATATATTTCTTAGCTTGATATGTAATAAGGCAAGACAGGGGAGGAGAAGGAAAGATGCACCCACAGCAATAACACGATCCCTAAAACTAAGACATTGTTTCCTACACAAAAGCCTTTTGTTCACCAGATTATTCATCGTCCAAGATCAAGGCAGCGGAAAAGTGCGAACCACAGCCCCAGCAATATTTTGCCCAACACAGCGTTAACAATTAGAGAGCTTGGGGGTGGAGACAGAGCTGGGGCTGGTTTTCCATTATTTGGCCCCTCCAACCAAAAAGAGATGCCACTATCCCTGGATCACAGTACACCACTGTGGCCATATGTTTGCATTAGTTTTGTTCTTAGTTTTGACATTAACCTCAAAAATATGCTTCCTCTTAGCGGCCAGACTTCATATCCCTCGGTCCCCACACAGATCGAACTAATCTTCTAACCACCCATACAAAGATGCCACGTTATTCAGTTCCAGGCTGGTCATTTTGGACAGTCCTGGATTTCTGACCCCCCCCCCCCCCCCCCATCAGGTACATTATGAGACTTGTAGCACCGATTTCAATGGGCTGGATCAGGCACTACAAATCCCACACTGCTTTGGGATATAAGTTCAAACTCAGGGCTGGTCAAAAAAAAAATCTCCAGCCTGGAACTGAGTAACTTAGGTAAGTATTGCCATACCGGGATAGACCAAAGGTCCATCAAGCCCAGCATCCTGTTTCCAACAGTTGCCAATCTAGGTCCCAAATACCTGGCAAGATCCCCCCAAAAAAGTACAAAACATTTTATACTGCTTCTCCCAGAAATATTTTCCCCCAAGCCAGTGGCTTACCAAGGAGGGGGGGCGGGTCTGCCACTGGGGGGGGGGGGGGGTGCTGCGCGCCGGTCAGCGTCATTGGTTTCCATGCTCCCTCTGCCCGGAACAGGAAGTAACCTGTTCAGGGGCAGAGGGCGCATGGAAACCAAGACGCTGATCGGCGCGCGGCACCCTCCCTCCCCCCTCCCTCCCCCCCCCCCCAGCGGCATACATCTGGGGGGGTCTTTCGGGGGCGGTGGGGGTCACGCTGCACGGGGGGCGGGGCACATCGGCGATCCACCCCAGGTGTCAGCGCCACTCGATACGCCACTGCCCCAAGCCCAATTTAATAATGGTCTATGGACTTTTCCTTTAGGAAGCCGTCCAAACCTTTTTTTAAACTCTGCTAAGCTAACTGCCTTTACCACATTTTCTAGCAGCGAATTCCAGAGTTGAAGACAAAGTTTCTCCGATTCGTTTTAAATGTACTACTTTGTAGCTTCATCGCATGCCCCCTAATCCTAGTATTTTTGCTTCACTTGGCAGCTCTGCCCATCCTACCATAACGCAAATACCAAGTTTGGTACCGGTGTTAGGCGTAGTATAATAACCCTCATACCCCCACTTTTAAGAGGTGAATACAAAACTATCAGTGTGCATTCGCCGTCTGCTCGGTCCCGATTTCATCTGGCAACATTTTGCAGTGAACGAAAGTTTGTGGTTAGCGGCCTCCTTACCTTCCTCTGCACCGAAACAGATCAGGGCGTGCTGGGCTGTTAACTCCGCGATCACACAGTCTCCTCCGCCGGATTTCTTGGGGCTCTGGAAGTAACAGAGGAGTTTGTTCTTCAGCCCCTTGGGGATGGGGTCGCCCCAGTCCCCCCTGACCAGGAGCGGGTACGGGTAGTTGCCATCTCCCATCGCTTCCACTGCTCCGGCTCTCGGATCCCCCTCCTCCTCCTCCTCTTCGCCACCTCCTCCGCTTTCACTTTCGCTTTCGTTTCCGCTCGATGACTTCAGAGTAATCTCGGGACTTTTCCTGACGACACTCTGCTTTAGGCGAGAAACAAGATGAGCTTCACAGCAAAAAATAGATCAGTAGGTTTTGTTAACGCGCTATACATAGTTCCCCTGATTCCACCCAAGCATGCCTGAAGATTCTTTTTCCCCTCTCTCTGATGTCAGGAACAAAAATACATTATTATAATAATACTTAACACTTTCAAATTAAATCCGAAATAGAAAATCAAATAGATGAGTTTCGGAAATAATGTCTGTCTGAATGTTTTCATAAACATTTAAATACTAGGTCGGTTGTCACCTCTTTTTTTTTTAAGACGTTTTTATTCAGCTGTACAACCAAAGCTTCTCAACCCCAGTCCTCAAGACCCGCCCAGTCAGTCAGGTTTTAAAGATACCCACAATCAGTGCGTTTTTACTAACGAAAAAGGTGCCGGTACTCAAATGCTAGGCCACCCTTCAGGGGTGAGGTGATGATCACTGAGGGACCCGCCCCACAATGCCCAGGCCCCCTGCAACCAGTCACAGAATCTATGACAAGGCGGAATTGGTGTGTAGAGCCTGAGCTGGGTTCCATGGGTCAATTTTAGCAGACAATGGAAAAGGTGCCGGTACTCAGTACCCCGCAAGTACCCCCTCAAAAAAAAAGCCCTGCCCACATGAATATGTGCCAGTTAAATTTGCATGCACTAACTCTATATGCAAATCTATCTCATATATATTCACTAGCCGTTAAGCCTGTAAAACGGGCAGTATTGCAGCCCTCCTCTCTCTCTCCCCTGGTCTCACCCCATCCACCGATCCTCCCCCCCCCCCCCCCAATATCCAGCAACCCTCTTCTTTCCCTTGGCCTCCCCCCTCCCCCCATGTCCAGCAACCCTCCTCTCTGCCCTGCTCTCACCCCATGTCCAGCGACCATGCCCTCTCCCCCCTGTCCAGCTACCCTCCTTGCCGCCGCTCCCTCCCCCCTCCATGCCGGGCCCCCTGCACTGACCTGACAGCGCCTCTCACCTCCGTGTGAAAGCGCTACAGGCAGCAGCAGAGCACTCTGCTGCTGCCTGCAGCGCTTCCACACGGAGGTGAGAGGCGCTGTCAGGTCAGTGCAGAGGGCCCAATACGGAGGGGAGGGGGCGGGAGCGGCGGCAGGAGGGGGGGGAGGGTGGAGGTTGGTTTGCGCGATGTTCGTTTCCAAGCGGCAGCGTCCGAGTCTGACTCCGTTTCCCTCTCTGTTCCACCCTCTGACGTCATGACGTCTTCTTGATGCGAGGGCGGGACAAAGAGGGAAGTCTGTACTGCGCATTTGCAGGTGAGTCGGTCACTTGCCGTTTATATGTTTGATGCTATCTAGAAAACCTGACTGGCTGGGTGTGTCTTGAGAATCCTGAGCTATAGGAAGAGAAGCCTTATGGTGGGATGGTTTCCATCTATCTGTGACCTCTAACATAGACAAATGATGAAAAGGTAGGAGTTTGGGTAAGAGCTTACACAATTTATATTGGTAGCTGGTTAATCTGGAGCATTAGATTTAAGAACTTAAGCCTGGGTTACAAGTGCTAAATGACCTCACTTGTTAGCAGATGTTCTGTTGCAGGTTTCTATTCCTACCTGATGGTTGTGCTTACTGGACAGACATAAGTACAATAAGTACATAAGTAGTGCCATACTGGGAAAGACCAAAGGTCCATCTAGCCCAGCATCCTGTCACCGACAGTGGCCAATCCAGGTCAAGGGCACCTGGCACGCTCCCCAAACGTAAAAACATTCCAGACAAGTTATACCTAAAATTCGGAATTTTTCCAAGTCCATTTAATAGCGGTCTATGGACTTGTCCTTTAGGAATCTATCTAACCCCTTTTTAAACTCCGTCAAGCTAACCGCCCGTACCACGTTCTCCGGCAACGAATTCAGAGTCTAATTTACACGTTGGGTGAAGAAAAATTTTCTCCGATTCGTTTTAAATTTACACACTGTAGCTTCAACTCATGCCCTCTAGTCCTAGTATTTTTGGATAGCGTGAACAGTCGCTTCACATCCACCCGATCCATTCCACTCATTATTTTATACACTTCTATCATATCTCCCCTCAGCCGTCTCTTCTCCAAGCTGAAAAGCCCTAGCCTTCTCAGCCTCTCTTCATAGGAAAGTCGTCCCATCCCACTATCATTTTCGTCGCCCTTCGCTGTACCTTTTCCAATTCTACTATATCTTTTTGAGATACGGAGACCAGTACTGAACACAATACTCCAGGTGCGGTCGCACCATGGAGCGATACAACGGCATTATAACATCCGCACACCTGGACTCCATACCCTTCCTAATAACACCAACATTCTATTCGCTTCCTAGCCGCAGCAGCACACTATTGTGGGACCAACACTGTAAAATGCAGCCTCCCTATTACCATTACAAATATTCCTCCCCAGTAATGACACAGTAGACCAAAAATGTGATACAACCTGACTGCAGCGTTATTTAAAATATAATTATTGGGGGCAGGAATTTGTCTGGTTACCTGAGCCAGCCATCCCCTGAACCTTGTGCCAGTCCAACAATGCATGCCAATCTAGGTCCGCCTTCCCATCCCTGCAGCCTTGTTTGTTGCAAGACTTGTCTGCTGCCTTAAAAGCAAGCAGGCTGAAGCCTTTGAGAGGACTTGCCAGGGCATACTGCCTTACAGCCAGCTAGGGTTCCCTGCCTCTTACTTCACATTGTGCTCCAACAGTAGACTTTGGTTTGGGCAACCATCACAGATGTAGATGGGTTATGCCATTCCCCACACAGTCTATTTTGGATTAGATCCTGCCCAATGCATGGAAGGTAAATCGAGTGGATGAATAGCTGCTCTTGTGAATGCCCATCTGATGAATTATAGTGCCTGACAATCCAAATAGTCCTCTATGTTGCTTATCATGGGAAAATACAATTAAGATCAACACTCTAAAAGTGGTTCGAGAGGAGTAAGTAAACAAGTGCTAATGCCCCAGTTTCTCAATGACCTTGGCGGGCAGGGCCATCGATACTGCTGCAGTGGGCAGTGCCTATGCAGAATGAATGTGTGCCCTACTGGTTTGCTTTGCACCCCACTACTGCCAGACCTCACTTAAACATTGAATTGAATTTAAATATGGTTGTATCCAGTATGCCATGACGTGAGTAGCCGTAGATCTTAGCACCAACTACTGACCACTGGATAGCAGGTAGTGTCCTACTGTGGATTAAGAACTGGTAGAAACAACGGAAAACAGAGAATAGAGTTAAATGGTCAGTATTCTCAATGGAAAAGGGTAGATAGTGAGGTTCACCAGGGGTCTGTGCTGGGACTGCTGTTTTTTTTTTAACAAATCCCTCCTCTCTGTACCCTTCTCCAACACCGCCAACTCCAGGCTCCGCTCATTCTGCCTCACCTCACCCTATGCTTGGAACAACCTTCCTGAGCCCTTATGCCAAGCCCCCTCCCTGCCCATCTTCAAGTCTTTGCTTAAAACCCACCTCTTCAATCCTGCATTCGGCACCTAACTCTTACCGTTCAGTAAATCCAGACTGCCCCAATTTGACCACCCCTATCGGACTGTCCGTTCACTTGTCTCTTAGATTGTAAGCTCCTTGAGCAGGGACCGTCCCTCTATGTTAAATTGTACAGCGCTGCGTAATCCTAGTAGCGCTTTAGAAATGTTAAGTAGTAGTAGTAAATGATCCAGAGGTGTGAGTAACTACTAAGACAATTAAAGTTGCCAAGACAAAGCAATTCAAAGGTGTTAAATCACAAGAGGATTGTGAAAAATTGCAAGAGGACCTTATGAGACTGGGACATTGGGCATCCAAATGCAAAGTGATGCATGTGGGAAAGAGGAACCTGAATTATAGCTATGTAATGCAAGGTTCCACGATAAGAGTCACTGACCAAGAAAGGGATCTAGGCATCGTCGTTGATGATATGTTGAAACCCTCTGCCGGCGGCGGCAAAGAAAGCAAATAGAATGTTACGTATTATTAAGAAAGGAATGGAAAACAAAAATGAGGATGTTATAATGCCTTTGTATCGCTCCATGGTGCGACCGCACCTTGACTATTGTGTTCAATTCTGATTGCCACATCTAATAAAAGATACAGTGGAATTAGAAAAGGTGCAGAGAAGGGCAACGAAAATTATAAAGAGGATGGGACAACTTCCCTATGAGGAAAGGCTGAAGCGGCTAGGGCTCTTCAGCTTGGAGAAAAGACAGCTGAGGGAAGATATGATAGAGGTCTATAAAACAATGAGTGGAGTGGAACGTGTAGACATTAATCGCTTGTTTACTCTTTCCCAAAATACTAGTACTAGAAGGCATGCTACAAAGTAGTAAATTTAAAATGAATCAGAGAAAAAATTTTTTCACTCAACATGTAATTAAACTCTGGAATTTGTTACCAGAGAATGTAGTAAAAGTGGTTAGCTTTGCAGGGTTTAAAAAGGTTGGATGGCTTCCTAATGGAAAAGTCCGAAGACCATTATTGGACTTGGGGAAAATCCACTGCTTATTTCTAGGATAAGCAGCATAAAATGTATTGTACTTTTTTTGGATCTTGCCAGGTACTTGTGACCTGGATTGGCCACTGTTGGAAACAGGATGCTGGACTGGGTGGACCTTTGGTCTCAGGGCCAGTCAAACCCGGTAAGCGGGGTAAGCGCCACAGGGGGCGCCTGCCTTCAAGGGCACCATTGCGGCGCTGCGCCGCCCTTGGTGCTTTAAATCTTTAATTTACCTCCGTTCCAGCAGCCGCATCATTTGAAAGTCCTGCCCCGTCTCTAGCCTTCCCTCCCTTCGTGAGTTCATTCCGCAGTCCTGCTTTCTGACATCATTTCCTCTAGGGCGGGACTGCAGAACGAACTCACGAAGGGAGGGAAGGCTAGAGACGGGGCAAGGCTTTCAAGTGACACGGCTGCTGGAACGGAGGTAAATTAAAGATTTAAAGCACTAAGGGCGGCGGGGGATGGGGGCGAGGAGAATCGCTGGACAGGGGCAGGGTGGGAGAAGAGAGAAAGGAGATGCTGGGGGGCGGGGGGCGCCAACTCATCGTCTGCAGGAGGGCGCCAGAGACCCTAGGACCGGCCCTGTTTGGTCTGTTCCAGTATGGCAATACTTATGTACTTTTTAATTTCATGACAAATTCCTTATGTGGCCCTTGTAAACTGACAGGGGTGGTTTCTGTCCAGGTCAAAGGTGGCTGGAGAAGCCTGAGAACAGGGTAGCCTGGTGCTGCTATATCAAGGTGGCCAGCAGGGCCAAATCCTCCTTGCTGAAGTGTGGCTTTCTGCTTCTTGGTGACATTTTGAAAAATAGCACGCTGTTAAGCAGGAAGTGATGTCAACATCATCATGGTGCATGCGCACATAGGCGCCGACTCCGTGGGTGCTCAAGCACCCCCAATATTTTCAAACCTGCCTTCCTTGCTTTCCTGCAGCTCAGCCAGCGCTTAAAACTAATTTTACGTGACTGAACAGCAGTGAAAGAAGCAGAGTACAGGCTCCGTCTTCACCTTTCTTCTTCCCTCTCAGCTGTGCTCCTGCCCTTGCGTAAACAGGAAATGAGGGCGAGACCACAACTGAGAGGGAAGAAGAAAGGTGAAGACGGGGCCCGGCTGTACTCTGCTTCTTTCGTTCAGTCACGTAAAATTAGTTTTAAGAGGTAGGGCAGGGAAGAAATCGCTGAACGTTGATGCTGGGCAGGGGGCAGGGGAGAGAGGAGAGTTGCTGAACATGGTTACAGGGGAGGGCAGGGGAGAGTGGAGAGTTGCTGAACATGGTTACAGGGGAGGGCAGGGGAGAGTGGAGAGTTGCTGAACATGGATACAGGGGAGGGCAGGGGACAGGGGAGAGAGGAGAGTTGCTGAACATGGATACAGGGGAGGACAGGGGAGAGTGGAGAGTTGCTGAACATGGATACAGGGGAGGGCAGGGGACAGGGGAGAGAGGAGAGTTGCTGAACATGAGTACAGGGGAGGGCAGGGGAGAGAGGAGAGTTGCTGAACATGGATACAGGGGAGGACAGGGGAGAGAGGAAAGTTGCTGAACATGGATACAGGGGAGGACAGGGGAGAGTGGAGAGTTGCTGAACATGGATACAGGGGAGGGCAGGGGAGAGAGGAGAGTTGCTGAACATGGAGACAGGGGAGAGAGGAGAGTTGCTGAACATGGGTACAGGGGAGGGCAGGGGGCAGGGGAGAGAGGAGAGTTGCTGAACATGGATACAGGGGAGGGCAGGGGAGAGAGGAGAGTTGCTGAACATGGATGCAGGGGAGAGAGGAGAGTTGCTGAACATGGATGCAGGGGAGGGCATGGGGCAGGGGAGAGAGGAAACTTGCTGAACATTGATACAGGGGAGAGCATGGGGCAGGGGAGAGAGGAGAGTTGCTGAACATGGATACAGGGGAGGGCAGGGGGCAGGTGAGAGAAGAGAGTTGCTGAACATGGATACAGGGGAGGGCAGGGGAGAGAGGAGACTTGCTGAACATGGATACAGGGGAGGGCAGGGGGCAGGGGAGAGAGGAGACTTGCTGAACATGGATACAGGGGAGGGCAGGGGGAAGGGGACAGGGAGATTTGCTGACATGGATTACAGGGGAGGGCAGGGGAGTTGCTGGACATAGATGCAGGAGAGGGCAGGGGAGAGAGGAGAGTTGCTGTAAATGGATGCAGGGGAGGGTAGGGGAGAGAGGAGAGTTGCTGAACATGGATGCAGGGGAGAGAGGAGAGTTGCTGAACATGGATGCAGGGGAGGGCAGGAGAAATGATGGACATGGAGGGAGGGGAGGGAAGACAGGAGGAGATGCACATGGATGGAGGGGAGAGAGGGAAAATGCTGGACATGGATGGCGGGGAGGGAAGAGAGGAAGTGAGATGAACATGGATGGAGGGACGGATAGAGAGGAAAAAATGGTGGACATGGATGGAGGAGAGGGAAGAGAGAGGAAGGAGGTTGCATATGGATGGAGGAGAGGGAAGAGAGAGGAAGGAGTTGCATATGGATGGAGGAGAGTGAAGAAAGAGGAAGGAGAGGCATACTGACAGAGATGAGGAGAAAAACTACACATGAATGGAGAAAATAGACGCTGGATGGAAAGAGGGAAGAGAGGGGGCAGATGCTGGATGGAAAGGAGAGAGAGAGGGGGCAGATACTGGATGGAAAGGGGGAAGAGAGGGGGCGGATACTGGAAGGAAAAGGGGGAGAGAGGGGGTAGACGATGGATGGAAAGGGGGGAAAGTTAAAGATTGAGGAAAGAAGAAACAAGAGACTGGGACCAACACAATTAGGAACAGTAAATGGCCAGACCACAAAGGTAGGAAAAAATGAATTTTATTTTTAGTTTAGGATAAAGTAGTGTGGTAGCTGTGTTAATAAATACAGAAAATGGAAGTAATGTTTACTGGACTAATTTTAATACATTTTTGACTAATGTTTGGAGACCAAACCCTCCTTTCTTCTGTCAGTACAGAATACCATAACAGCAGTATACTGTCCTGACCTGAGGAAAGAGGTTTGGCCTTTGAAAGCTAATTGAAAAATGTATCATATTTTCTATTTTTTGTTTTATTTGTATTTGTTTGCCTATAGTATAGTGATTGAAATATGTCAGTTTTTGAAATTTGCATCTCTTTATATTTGCACAGTACAGGGGGATTGAGGGGTGGGACTGTTCAGGGAAGAAGTCCTGGTGTAGGTTGCAGGCAGCCTTTGAGTGGCGCTGCCACTGCCCAGGTGAAGACTGCAGTAGATATAATTTTAAGGTATGGGAGGGGGGGGGGGGACACTGCCTGTAAAAAAAAAATTTTCAGCACCCCCAATCATTTTGAAAAGTTGGCTCCTATGCATGCACAGTACACGCATGTGTGTGTAAACATCCTAACAGGCGTGCATGCACACGCAGCCAGCCACCCTCTCTGCTGGACTCAACTCTGCAAGACCACTTCTTATTAGGTAAGTAATAAAGTATCTGCATTCAGTAACTCCAGGATTTCTTTAAAATATTTCCTTGCAAGTATCTCTGCCAAAAGGTAATCACAATGTTGTCTAAGGTTTCCTTCAATAAATAGTTGCAGCAAATTTATATAATATACTTGACAACTGTTACAATTATATTCATCTTTATTACATCTGTTAATCTCATAAATCTAACAATTATTGTCTAAAATCCCCATATACCTATCATTCATTCATCCACTCACACAAACTTAAATCTCTAAAACTAATATCAAAAACTGTTATCAAAAACTATATCATTACAATACCCGGAATGAATGTGTCACTTATAATCTCATCACAAAATATACATTTTTCGGTAACAATGTTAGTGTAAAGCCTGTCAATTACTCAGTCAATCAACGCACCTTTTCTTCATTACGATCTTCACTTGATCCACTCGTAACCAGGTTCTAAACACTCTTTAGCCTTGTGAAGATCAATCCATTGTTCATATCAATTATCCACCACACCAGGCTAAAGTTTTGTTTTTCAACGTAAACCACACCTGATTTACTGTTTTCTATTGTGACAGGCTAATACACAAAATTTCGTTCAGCATGACTCCAATCTTCACAGAACTATTGGTAATGAGTTATTGGAAAATGAAGGAACCGAAGATTCCTATTCCTTACAATATCTTCTATTGTCTAACTTGCAATGCTAGAAGAAGCTATTCCTTAATAGCAGACAATATTCTGCAAGGAGGAACTTTTCCCTCCCACGCTTTCAACCTGAGAGGTAACAATCTCCAACTTAGTATCCATTTCCTTCATTTTGGAAACTACAAAATTGAGTGTCTCAGTATGTGTTACAACTAACCAAGTATCTTTTAGCGTTATGTTTTTAGAGGCAACAGAAACCCCTGGGACTAGACCAGATGGATAGCACACTTCCTTGAGAAAAGACAGGCCAGACATCTTACCATCTTGGGCTTGATCTTCATGCTCTGATGGGGAACATCAGTTGTGGGGGAGCAGTTCTTTCCAGGGAGCTAAAAGGAGCTCCCTCACGCGGAGATGCAGCAGATAACCCAGCCTTAACACACCGGGACTACATGCTTGTCCATAGGGCCCTTAGTAACTGGGGTCAATTTCCCTACAATTTTCCTCATTATACTGAAATAGAAGACAGTAAATAAGAAAGAAGGAGCTGACCCAGATGTCTTCAGTTGATTCAGTCCTTTGCTCTTCTTGCCATTTCTTGGTGCTTCAGGAGGCTCCCAAGGGGCCTGGCATGCCCCTTTTAACCACACGCCACAGCTGAGGCACATCTTTTATGGGATGAGAAATAAAAGGCGCCTCCATGACGTCAGATGCTGGGGACCTCAGACTAACCAGGAAGGAGTAGATGGCAGCACATTCCGAGATTCCACCTCTCTCAGTGAGTCTAGCAATTAGTGCATGGTAAATGCTATACAGCCCATTGTATACCTATGGGCTTCATGGTACTTAACACACGCTAAATCTGTTAGCACACATTAGTAAAAGGACCCCCTAAATAAATAAAATAAGATCCTATGATTCTTCTGTTGCTGCTTGATACAGAAAAACTATCTAACAGGTGCAATCAAGAACTTTGTGTGTGATATACATCTCCTGTGTTGAAGCTTGTGTCACACTCTCTACTTCTCCAGTTTCCTGGTATGTATCACAACACAGGCGGCTGGAAACGAGCCATTTGGCAGGGCCTGTCAAGCATGCATGACTCGCCTGGATGCATAGTTTCTGTACACATAGCTATTTCCATTGAGGATCTTTGCTGACAGGGCTATATCATGGCTCTTTCTCATCAGTAACGGTAGAGCAGTACTAGCTAGATAAAAGTACAGTACTCCTGCCTACTAGGATGGGGACTTGTGGTAGGACATTGTAGCTTCCCTCCTTGGATGGTAACACAGTTACAGAGCCACTGACCCCTCTCATACATACAATCTTTGCACCAGGTACTGTAGTGGTCATAGGAATCAGGGCACACTTGTCACACATAACCATAATTGATGAATTGGCCCTCTATGTGTTTCAGCCACTCAACACACAGCATGATGCAGGTTATCCACTTTATCTTGTCATTATTCCAAGCAATGGTTGTGGGGTAGGGTGGGAGACAAGTATATAGCTGGTTTGGCCTAAACTTGTAATTGCTGCTGCTAACGTAGGACAGTCTCTACCATCTGGGGCTGCTGCATCTGGAACTCCCGCACCTTTTATTTTCTTAATATATTCCATCTAACAAACAGATCAAACACTATATTATTCTACATCCCTCTAATGTGTGTAGCATGTCATCAATGCACACCCGTCCACCTCCTTACTGCTTCCTCTGTTGTACCTTCACATTTGTCATCACTATAAACAGACTGGCCCTAGACAGATATATCCCACATTAGTATAGACAAACTAGGCTGCTGTACATACCAGAGAGTATGTTTGCACTATTCTAATATGCTCTTGCAGGAATGGCTTGACAATGTATGTAGTACCTCAGGATGAACACACATGACACACTAGTTTTATGTATGATCAGTGAGGTCCACAAGGTGATTATGTGAAAGGATAACCTATGTGGTAACCATTGTATATTCCTTCCTATGCTAGGCCAGTTACTAAGGCCTACGGCTGACATTGCTCTGTTTGGTTCTCATACGTTAGCCTACTAACTCAGCATCTTTTGTAACAATCAGTGCTTTCTCAGGAGCTGAGCACAGATACTTCACAGATGCACATTTGGCTACAGCTGAATATGCCTTCATATATATGGATATAACCTTGGGAGCTGCTGATAGACTGAGGATATAGTGAGCCTAATGTTTCAGTCTTGGGGTGAGAGGACCAAGTGTATTGTTTTAGTTTGCACGCACTACCTGGTAGCTAATTAGCCAATGGCCACTGAGTGTTCATGTGAACACACATCAGGAGAGATTGGTATAATACAGGAAAATCCATATATGGCACAGGCTAGTTTCCGATTTCTAGTTTATGGGAAATCACATGATTTAGGAGAAACAAAACTTGCAACAGTATATATGTAATAACTGGGACAATGTTAGCTGAGCAGTCTTTGTTATTCAGTAATTGCATCTGGCATTCCTGTCTGACAACCTGCTCCAGAGAGAGAACAATTATTTTGTATATTGGCTCTGTGAGATACCAGTAAAGATAATTACTGGTTGCGCCTAACTTGAGTCTAAGTTTTCTCTCTTATTTTTCAGCCTATGAGGCTAAAGTGTTTCCCCTTCCTTGGGGGGGGTGGCGGGTGGGGGCAAAGGGATTGGGATCATCATGTACATCACCTTCACTTCAAAGCTGACACATACTTCACTGCTCAATATCTGGCCATGAGCTCCCATTGCTACATTATTCAATACAAAGTGATGATGTGACAGGTTACACAGTAGAAAGCAGCCAAAGACACAGTGGCCAGAGCGTGTGAGATGGTGTGGATGTAAGAATAGGTAAAGGTCCATATGTTATATATGATGTGTGTCACTCCTGATTTTAGAAAAGGCCTCACTCTACGTTTGGCGTCTATGGATTATCACCTGATCTAGAGTTTTTCGCATTACCACCATTGTTCAAACAGTATCCTGGCATAGTTAGTATTTTTAAAGACTTGATCCTGGTTTACTGTTTTATTTTTGTGCAACTTCACAGTCAATCTTTGGTTTATAACCAAATTCAGACTCCTGAGGCAGCCACTATTGCCGAAACACAGTGCCATGTCCAGACCAACTCTAATTTTTTTTTTTGTTACATTTGTACCCCGCGCTTTCCCACTCATGGCAGGCTCAATGCGGCTTACATGGGGCAATGGAGGGTTAAGTGACTTGCCCAGAGTCACAAGGAGCTGCCTGTGCCTGAAGTGGGAATCGAACTCAGTTCCTCAGTTCCCCAGGACCAAAGTCCACCACCCTAACACTAGGCCACTCCTCCACTCCTAATACAGAATAAAGTATATACTTTTTTCATCTCGTCTTCTTGGCTTCCTAGAAGAGTCTTGATCACGCTACTTCCCCTCTTTAGATTGCTTTTTGCCCATAGCGGATCTTGTTTCTTCATGGCTGTGGGCGATCCCTTCTCAATGTTTAACCAACATGATCGTATTAGCACAATGTGCGATGTAGGTAGGGGAAAGCTCCTGAGGTTGTTTGTAGGGAAGTCATGGTGTCCATCTCAGTCATGTCAATGAGTCAAGTGTGCAAACAACCTTTGCAACACATCTATATGGCAAGGGTGTTTAGGAGTACTATATGTGTTCAATTCTGGTTGCCGCATCTCAAAAAAGATATAGTGGAATTAGAAAAGGGCAGAGAAGGGCGACGAAAATGATAAAAGGGATAGGACGACTTCCCTATCAGGAAAGGCTAAAGCGGCTAGGGCTCTTCAGCTTGGAGAAAAGGCGGCTGAGGGGAGATATGATTAGAGGTTTATAAAATAATGAGTGAACGGGTAGATGTGAAGGCATCCATTTACGCTTTCCAAAAATAACTAGGACTAGGGGGCATGCAATGAAGCTACAATGTAGTAAATTTAAAACGAATCGGAGAAAATATTTCTTCACTCAATGTGTAATTAAACTCTGGAATTCATTGCCAGAGAATGTGGTAAAGGGGGTTAGCTTAGCGGAGTTTAAAAAAGGTTTGGACGGCTTCCTAAAGGAAAAGTCCATATACCGTTATTGAATGGACTTGGGGAAAATCCACTATTCTGGGATAAGCATAAAACGCTTTGGTACTTTTTTGGGATCTTGCCAGGTATATTGTGACCTGGATTGGCCACTGTTGGAAACAGGATGCTGGGCTTGATGGACCTTTGGTCTTTCCCAGTATGGCAATACTTATGTACTTATATGTACTTATGTCTCCTTCAATGAGGGGACAGTGATCCTTGCATAGGTGTCAGCGGTAGCAATTTAGTAAACTAGGAGGGGCAGTGATATAAACAAATGTGCAGTAACAAATGGACTCAGAGAATGGGATAACATACAGGTTGATGTCCACACATAAGTGATCGTGTAGTCCCAGCATGGAATGTTCAACATATATGAACCTAGATGCATGAGTTAGGACACCAAATCTCAATGCCATGTAGACCATGTAGCAAACGTGACGCTGGATCTACTGTTAACCACAAGAGAGGAAAGAGCAAATCAATGGAACACAATATTTGGGGCACTTGGACTAAAGTACACGAGTAAGCATGTGCCAATACAGCACCACTGTGAGGTACGCAGAGACATCCTGTGGTAGTTCTGCTATCAGAATACGCCAATTCCAGCACTAAGAAATAAAAATTGATTTCTAGCACAGTAGTAGTAGTAGAGTAGGCATGCCTGGCAGTATTCGTGCAGCACACGGCCATTGCTGCATGCTGTCTGATTACTGCACGATTAGCGCGTGAGCCCTTGCCGACAACTGAATAAGTGGCAGTAAAGGTGCAGGGTGGTTATGGGCATGCACCAAGTGGGAAATTAGCACATGGCATTACTGACACCAATGCAAATGCCGACATTTTATGGCCACACTAAAAAGGTGGCCAGAAACTCATGCAGTAATTACAGGGCAGATCGACTTTGGTGCACTTCCTTCAGAATAAAACAGATCACTGGTGTTCCTGGTGCTGCCATCTGGTGGACATAGTAAGATGATGTGTGTCAGGGGATTGAAGTGCAGAGACTCACTGAGAGAGGTGGAATCCCGGGGCCTGCTGCCATCTGGTCCAAGGTCCCCAGTGTATGATGTCATCAAGGAGGTGCTGGTTATTTCTCTCTCCCATAAAAGATCTATGCAGCTGCTGGTCAACGGAGATTGAGGTGTAGATTAGGAATTGGTTATTGGACAGAAAACAGAGGATAGGGTTAAATGGTCATTTCTCTCAATAGAGGAAGGTGAATAGTAGAGTGCAACAGAGATCAGTACTGAGGACCGGTGCTATTTAACATATTTATAAATGATAAGAAATCAGAATGACGAGTGAGGTGATTAAATTTGAGGATGACACAAAACTATTCAAGGTTGTTAGAAACACGTGCAGACTGTGAAATATTGCAGGAAGACCTTAGGAAATTGGAAGACTGGGCATCCAAAATGGCAAAAGAAATGTAAATATGGACAAATGCAAGGTGATGCACATTGGAAAGAATAATCCGAGTCATAGTTAGCTGTTGTTAAGGTCCACCTTGGAGGTCAGCAACCAAGCATAAGATCTAGGTGTCGTAGACCAAAAAACAAAACAGGATGCTAGGAATTATTAGGAAAGGGATGGTGAATAAGACCGAAAATACTATAATGCCTCTGATTATCGCTCCATGGTGTGACCTCACTTTTACTGCGTTCAGTTCCGGTTGCCGTATCTCAAAAAGTTTTTATAACTAAATTAAGTCTCATAAAGGCTATGAGTATTATTTACATACTAGTAAAAAAGGCCCGTTTCTGACACAAATTAAACGGGCGCTAGCAAGGTTTTCCTCGGAGTGTGTATGTTTGAGAGAGTGTGTGTGAGAGTGACTGTGTGAGAGAGAGTGAATGTGCGAGTGTGTGTGTGTGACAGAGTGAGTGAGACTGGTTGCGAGTGTGTCTGTGAGAGAGTGTGTGTGACTGCGTATCTGAGACACAGAGAGTGTGAGAGAGAAAGTGTGTTTCACAGATACAGTGTGTGTGTGTGAGAGAGAGAGAGTGTGTGTGTGTGTGTGAGAGAATATGTGTGCGATACACAGACTATCTGTGAGCAGCCACCCATGTCCAGCGACCCTCCTCTCTCCCCTGCCCCCCCTCCAGCCACCCATGTCCAGTGACTCTCCTCTCTCCCCTGCCCCCTCCAGCCACCCATGTCCAGTGATCTGCCTCTCTGCCCTGCCCCCTTCCTCTCTCCCCTGCCCCCTCCAGCCACCCATGTCCAGCGACCCTCCTCCTGCCCCCCCTCCAGCCACCCATGTCCAGCGACCCTCCTCTCTCCCCTGCCTCCTCCAGCCACCCCGTCCAGCAACTCTCCTCTCTCCCAACCCCCCTCCAGCGACTCTCCTCTCTCCCCTGCCCCCCTCCAGCGACTCTCCTATCCCCCTGCCCCCCCAGCCACCCATGTCCAGCAACTCTCCTCTCTCCCCTGCCCCCCCCTCCAGCCACCCACATCCAGCGACTCTCCTCTCTCCCCTGCCTCCCCTCCTGCCACCCAGGTTGTCCAGCGAATGCTTCGGGGCAGGCAGGAAAGATCCCCAGTCTTGCCTGCCTGCTGCTGGCGCTGACCCTCCCCTGCTGCCGGATCGCTCTTCAAAATGGCCGCCGAGACTTCACCCTGGGGGGAGTGGAGGAGTGAGCAGCGGCAGCGACGACCTTGGGGGAGGGGAGTGGCGGCGAGGGCGGGGCCTCATGCTGCTGTCGTGCGGTTGGTCAGTGCTGCGTGTGACATCAGCCTGGGCTTCGGAGCCTAGCAGACCAACTCCGAATAAAGCCACGGACACAGGCAGCAAGATAGAACATTGGAGGTGAGAATTATTATATAGGATTTTCAGTTCCACCAGTCCAATAACCATCCTTCGGGGCAGAATAATCCAAGGCTGTGCTTGCAGTGCTTCCTGCAGCAAGTTGTTCCACTTACTTAGGATCAGACCTCCCTCTCTGTCATTTACTCCAAAGGTGCATTTCCCTCAGCAGCTGCCTCTGGTAACTCCTTCTCTTTTGCTCCCTGGTTGGGTTAACTCTCTCTACCCACCCCAAAGCACTCCTCACACTTCAACTGATGCTTTTGTTGGCATCCTCTTTAATCAACCTTAGGTTATTGGCAGTGCTGTAGCGAGGGCGGCTGACACCCGGGGCGGGTCGCCGCTGCGCCCCCCCCCCCCGGGGTGCAGCACGGCGCCCCCCCTTGGTGCACACCCTCCCCCCCCGGAGCGCATTGTTACTTACTTTAGAAGCGAGGGGCAGGCAGGAGGGCCAATCCGCCCCCCCCCGAGTCCACGTCGCTGGGAGCTGCGTCGGCTCCATTGGTTCCTTGCTCTCTCTGCCCCGGAACAGGAAGTAACCTGTTCCGGGGCAGAGGGAGCAAGGAACCAACGGAGATGACACCCCCCAGCGGCGTGCACCTGGGGCGGACCACCCCACCGCCCCTCTTCCTACGCCACTGGTTATTGGTCCTATCCAGGACACCTTCTCTCCTCACATGTACTGGCGGGGGTGAAGGAAACCAAAGACAGGTGCTCACTAAAACAGTTATTAACTTTTACCACCACCAACCCCCCCCCCCCCATGACATTCCCTTGTCATCAACAATCAAAACATTTTCCACTGCAACTTCACCACAAACCACTCCCAGTGGTTCTCTATCCCCCAGTGGAGGAGTGGCCTAGTGGTTAGAGCACCGGTCTTGCAATCCAGAGGTGGCTGGTTCAAATCCTGCTGCTGCTCCTTGTGGTCTTGGGCAAGTCACTTAACCCTCCATTGCCTCAGCTACAAACTTAGATTGTGAGCCCTCCTGGGACAGAGAAATATCCAGTGTACCTGGATGTAACTCACCTTGAGCTACTACTAAAAAAGGTGAGCAAAATCTAAATAAAATATATGGAATGTTGCTACTATTGAAGATTCTACATGAAATGTTGCTATTATTGGCAATTCTACATGGAATGTTGCTGAGTGGAGGACTGGCCTAGTGGTTAGAGCACCGGTCTTGCAATCCAGAGGTGGCCGGTTCAAATCCCACTGCTGCTTTTTGTGATCTTGAGCAAATCACTTAACCCTCCATTGCCTCAGCTACAAACTTAGACTGTGAGCCCTCCTGGGACAGAGAAATATCCAATGCACCTGAATGTAATGCACCTTGAGCTACTACTGAAAAAGGTGTGAGCAAAATCTAAATAAATAAAATTAATGCTGCTCTCCCTCCTCCCAGTAACTCTGGAGACATCCACAGCAATCTAATAATCCTCCTGGTAAATCCACACATCACAGTTTACCATGGGATTACATTTACATGTACAATATTCTTCAATGAGTCTTTGCTACACCTGTCTCCCACTCACTGATCCTGCCCAAACACCTGCAGGGGTATACAGAGGATCTGACTGTAGATCTGGATTAATATCCGCTGGGATATGGTACAGCAGGCCAGCACTATCTCAGCGGCATATTGTAAGGCACCACCTGTCTTAACCAGACACCTGAAGCGACATTTTTAGAACACCCAAGGGTGCGCTCAATGACACAGCGAGTGGCTATATGAGCCTCATTGTATGCCAGCTCTGTAGGTGTCACAGTTTCATGCAGAAGAGTGAGCAGCCATCTGCGACAGCCGCATCCTTCATCACCGGGGGAATAGAGGAACAAATATTTTCAAGTCATGTTTGAAAGAAAACAGAGGCTCATATCCCAAAAGAGCTGTTAATAGCCATTTCTGTGATATCACCTTCGGGGCATATAATACCAGAGAAACAGCCAACGCCTCCCCCTGCACAGCGTGTTACTATTTGAGAACACGAATTCTAGCCTAGACAGAGCAAGGTTCACCTCTACGTCTGTTGTGGAGCTGGCAAACCATATATTGTCATTCAAGTTACATTTTGCCTGTCGTCATTGTCCCATCCCAAGGCAGGGTCTTAAGTTGGGTAGATCCTTACAGCTTAAGACACATACCACTTTTCTACATAGTAACATAGTAGATGACAGCAGAAAAAGACCTGCATAGTCCATCCAGTCTGCCCAGCACTATCCCTGCCTCCCACCACCGGCTCTGGCACAGACCGTATAAGTCTGCCCAGCACTATCCCCGCCTCCCAACCACCAGCCCCGCCTCCCAATCTCGACTAAGCTCCTGAGGATCCATTCCTTCTGCACAGCATTCCTTTATGTTTATCCCACGCATGTTGAATTCCATTACCGTTTTCTTTTCCACCACCTCCCACGGGAGGGGCATTCCAAGCATCCACTACTCTCTCCGTGAAAAAAATACTTCCTGACATTTTTCTTGAGTCTGCCCCCCTTCAATCTCATTTCATGTCCTCTCGTTCTACCGCCTTCCCATCTCCTGAAAAGGTTCGTTTGCGGATTACATAAGCAGCCATCCAAATACGTGACATGGGAGATCAGAGAAATTTCTTATTGATGCAGAAAAACTGGAGCTCATAGTAAATATTACCAGTGGTGATTGAAGTATGGGCCTCACCAATAATACGGGATGTTACGGGTTTAATTTGCCGGCTGCTCATCCTGTATTTCTTAAAGATTTTTGTTACTGTTGCTTTTGTTCTTGACACTGAGCTTCAAGTTATCTTTCTTGAGGATTGTGTAGTACATAAATATTGTCTTAATCACTGCTGTTTTGAGATTTATTGTTTTATTTCTACAGTACTTTGTTTTGCTGGCTAATGCTTGGTTGAATTTAATTATATGAAATGTAGTCACTAAGGCATACTAAGAATTAGTGCATGGTAAATGCTATATAGCCCATTGTATACCTATGGGCTTCATGGTACTTAACACAAGCTAAATCTGTTAGCACACCTTAGTACAGTGATGTCGAACCTATGGCACGCGTGCCAGAGAGGGCACGCACGCCGTCGCCTCAGCCCCCCTCCGAATAAAAGTCATACCTGCATCAGGCCTCCCTCCCTCCCACCCAGCACCAGGCCGCCCGCCCTCCGAGCACCAGGGCTCCCCCTCTGAAATTCAAAAGTCATACCTGGTCGGGGTTAAGGCGGCGTCGGCAGTGAAAAGTGTGCTGGCTCGGCGCGCCTTCAGCCTTCCCTTCTGTCTCTCAAGCGCTGGTACCGCCCTCATTTCCTGTTTCCACAAGGGTGGGACCAGCGCTTGAGACAGAAAGGAAGGCTGAAGGTGCGCCGAGCCAGCACGCTTTTCACTGCCGATGCCGCCTTAACCACGACCAGTTATGACTTTTAAATTTCGGAGGGGGGGCGGGCAGGTGGCCTGGTGCCGGGTGGGAGGGAGGGAGGGGTGCCGCCTGGTGCTTGGGAGGTATGCCTGATGCCTGGTGGGAGGGAGGGAGGGAGGGAAGCCCTGGAAACGGAGTTAAGAGAACAGATAGAGAGCAGCAGAATCAGAGACTAGGACCAATATGGATAGAAAAACAAAATCACCAGACAACAAAGGTAGAAAAAATCATTTTACTTTCATTTTAGTGTTTGGAATATGTCCAATTTGAGAATTTACATCTGCTGTCTTATTTTGCACTGGGTATACTGGAGCTGTAACAGCTTACAGAAATTATATATAAAATGAAAAAAAAAATCATGTTATTTTTTTCTCCTATACTAGTATAATATTTTCAATGATGTCTGTTTATATGCGCCATGGCTGGTGTAAGGGGTGTGGCTATCATAGGGGTGGAGTCATATGTGGTGACCCCGCCCATAATGAGTACTGGCATCTGTTATTCAGGTTAAATTGCCCTGTTGGCACTTTGCAATAAATAATTAGATTTTGGGTTGCTGTTTGCGCACTCAGTCTCTGAAAGGGTTTGCCATCACTACCTTAGTAAAAGACCCCCTAAATAAATAAATAAATAAATAAATAGAAGATCCTATGATTCTTCTGTTGCTGACAGTGTGGAGCAAACTGTTTATGTGCCTCGTTGAGATACTTAAAGTTCAGTCCTACATTTATAAAGGCAAATCAAAGATACCTATGATTCATCAAGCACAGTTTAAAAGTTAATGAGAGTCTGCCTGGGTTGTGTGTGTGTGGGGACGGGGGAGTTTAGGAAACATTGGGCATATCCATTTCAAAGATGGCCTGGGGTCACAAGAGTCTAGACAACAGGCCATCTCAGTTGTAGTTTAAAGGAAGTAGGTCAAGGGATAAGGTGGTAAAGGGGGGGGGGGTTCATAACATTGGGATAAGTTTTTCTGTTCTATAGTGCAAGGTGTGTTGTTGACTATTCTCTTTTAGTTTACTCATTATTATGTAACAGATTGATGTCTTTGTCTAGACTTCCTGGTCAGTTGTTTGATGTATTATTCAGGATCAAAAGAACCAAAACCATTAAACCAGACAAAGTTAATGAGAGTGAATTTAGGCTGGGGCAGGAGGCAGGGATGTCCCACTACCTCTTCTATTGTTTGTACTGATGCTGGAGCCATTTGCTCAAACAGTTGGGTTAAGGAAAGATGTAAAAGGTGGTGAAGTGGAGGGACATCATTATAAGTTAACCCTTTATACTGAGAAAACATTTTTAATGCGTTGTACAAATAAGACAAAGGTTTATGCAATAATAAGAAATATACTTATGACACCAAGCTATATATATCATCGTAGCCCACATTATGAGGATCATTCTCAACTGCAAAACTAATCTCATATCATCATAGAAATATTAAATAGGTGAAGAAAGCAAAACACACTTTTTTCCTTTTACACCTCCTATACCTTTCCCAAACTAAACTTTCAGGAAAGATGCCCTAGCGTTTTTAGCTCACACTAAAAATCAGCTGGTGTTACATGCTGAGATGCCCATTATATTCTTATGGGCATCTCAGCATTTAGCACAAGCTAAAAAATGCTAGCACACCTTAGTAAAATAGGATCCATCATTTTTTTTTTAATTTCCATATGTTTCCTCTGGAGGAAAGGAGAAACAGGGATGATATGATGCAGACGTTCAAATATTTGAAAGGTATTAATCCGCAAACGAACCTTTTCCGGAGATGCGAAGGCGGTAGAACGAGAGGACATGAAATGAGATTGAAGGGGGGCAGACTCAAGAAAAATGTCAGGAAGTATTTTTTCACTGAGAGAGTAGTGGATGCTTGGAATGCCCTCCCGCAGGAGGTGGTGGAGATAAAAACGGTAACGGAATTCAAACATGTGTGGGATAAACATAAAGGAATCCTGTTCAGAAGGAATGGATCCCCAGGAGGTTAGCCGAGATTGGGTGGCAGAGCCGGTGGTAGGAGGTGGGACTGGTGGTTAGGAGGCGGGGATAGTGCTGGGCAGACTTATACGGTCTGTGCCAGAGCCGGTGGTGGGAGGCAGGGCTGGTGGTTGGGAGGCGGACATAGTGCTGGGAGGGAGGGGAGGGGGTGGGACGACCCTGGAACTTGGAGGGAGGGAGGGGGGATGACCCTGGAACTTGGAGGGAGGGGGGAGCCCTAGCACACACTCTCACGCTCACACACACACTCTCTCACAGACACACTCGCACCCAGTCTCACTCTCTCTCTGTCACACACACGCACTCGCACATTCACTCTCTCTCTGTCACACACTCACTCTCTCAAACATGCACACTCCGAGGAAACCTTGCTAGCGCCCATTTCATTTGTGTCAGAAACGGGCCTTTTTGACTAGTTACTATATAAAGTCAAACCTAAAATAATATCAAAATGGAAAATTAGAAAAACCATATCCAAACAGGTTTCAGAGCATGTCCTAAGTTGGTACTGTTATATTAGGAGTGTTTTGGGGTTCTCTGCTTGGGTAGGGAAGGGTGGACTGGGAATACTGGAGGTTAACTCTTCAATGATGGCCTAGGGTCATAAGAGTCCAGACACTGGGTTGGAGGGGAGCGGGGGTGTTCTTGCAAACAAATGTTCAATTTGAAAGGAAATTAAGGTAATGAGGGGGAGGGGGAGGGTGGGGGAGGGTGCGGGAGTCCCCCCCCCCCCCCCAATAAAACAAAACTGGGATCATGTGTTATCCAGCTCTTTGCTGTGTGATGTTTTCACTTATTATTCTGTTCAGTTTGATTGCTGTCTTGTAATCGATTGATGCTTTTGTTTTGATTTGTTGTTTAGTTACTAGATGTTGGATTTGTTTGATCCTAAATAAAAACAAACATCCAATAATCAGGTCTATTCTAAAGATCTAGAGCAAAGTAGTGAAATAAGTTTGGTTTGATCTGGCCACCTCCCCATCATACCACATTTGATGGATGAGGGATTCTGCCCAGGCGAGATGGATCCAGGCAGATTCCAATTAATGCATCCAAATAATATTGATTGATTTATTGGGATTTATTAACCACCTTTATGAAGAGATTCACCCAAGGAAGTGTAACAATAGTAAAAATGGCCAAATATAAATAATACAATAAATGAGAAACTTGAGAACAACAAATTAAAACCTAATAGGACTACCATACAACAGTATCAAAAATATACACCATTGAGCATAATAATTAATGAAACATCTAAAAACATTAGAATTCAAGAAACACAGATAAGCTGTAGACAATGTCCTTATGCAGGTAATTTTCTCTGTCCCTAGTGGCAGTGGTGTAGCTATGTGGGGCCACAGGGGCCTGGGCCCCCACAGATTTGTCCCTGGACCCCCCTGCCGATGACCCTCTTGACCCCCCCCCTCCCGTCGCCAACCCGCCGCTGCCTACCTTTGCAGGACGTCAGACTCACAGAAACAGAACGAAACCTTGCGCCGGAAGAGGAGGACCTCGGCTGGCGGGGGTTGGGGTCCCCCCCCCAGCAAAGGTAGGCGACAGCAACGGCGGGGGAGGGTTGGCGGCAGGAGGGTGTGGGGGGGTTTAGCCTCTCGGCAGAGTTGTCGGCGGGGGGGGGGGGGTCAAAGGTGGTAGTGGCGGGGTCAGAAATGGCGGGGGGGGGCTAAAATGTGCCCCCTCACCTTGGGCTCTGGACCCCCCTCCTGCCGAAATCTGGCTACGCCCCTGCCCAGTGGGCTCACAAATCTAAAGACCCCTTTTACAAACTCATGCTAGTGGATGCTGGTGTGGTAATGCCAACACAGCCCATTCATTTTGAGTGGGCTGTGGCGGCAGCCACTAGTGCAGCTTTGTAAAAAAGAGGGACTACGTTTTTTGTACCTGGGGCTGGGGCACTAGAGGGTTAAGTGACTCACCCAGGGTCACAAGAAGCTGCAGGGGGAATTGAACTCAGTTCCCCAGGATCTCAGTCCTCATACCTCCTTATAGTCTCTGAGGGAAGTATAGTTACTCTCCTCTACCTAATTAAGAGGGGCCATATACAGGCTAGTGAGATTTTGCTAATTAGCACTGAGCTCTAGAAGTAACAGTACAATGAAGCTCTCAAACTCTCCCAGAGATAAAGTATCTTTCAGGCATCAAAGCCAGAGATTAGCAAACATATATATCAAGAGAAAAGTATGATTTCTATTGGATGTTCTTCAGAGAAAGCAATTTTTTTAAATTCACCTATCATAGGGGCCCTTTTACTAAGCAGTGGTAAGCCCAACATGGACTTAATGCGCACCCATCTGGATCTGGCGCCAGCGGTAGTTACAACCCCAGTGCCAGGGAAAATAGGGCCCTATTTTTTAGCACAGCAGTTACTCGGCGGTAATTGGGCAGCGCCGTGCGCTACCTGGTTGCCGCCAGGTTAGAACAGGAGTCCTTATTGCCACCTCAGTAGGTGGTTGTGGTGTTAGGTGCTCCCACTTGCATGGCCATGTGATAAGTGAAAGCTTACCGCATGGTCATGTCTTTTGTTTTGGCCTTTTTACCGGCTGCGGTAAAAAGGGCCTCAGTGCGCAACAAAAATGTCCCTCGACGCTAGCGCAGGGTCCTTTTACTGCAGCTTAGTAAAAGGACTCCCTAGTTCTTTCATTGGCTGTGAATGCAGGCTTACCCAACCACTTAAATTCATTCTGGCTAGTCTAAACTGACCACTTGAGCATTAACACAATCTTAATCACTCTTCTATAAATATATATGGAGCAGGAGTGGACTGACCATTCAGGGAGCTGGGCAGTGCCCGAGCGCCCAGAGGTTCTGCCTGGTTGCCCGCCACCACTGCCGCCCCTCCCTGGTCCTGCCACTATTCTGCCCTGCACCACCATGTTTTAAAAATGGCTGCCGAGACTCCTGTGGCAGTCTTGCGAGACTGTCAAGACCAGCAAGACTATCACAGGAAGTCTCTGAATCCATTTTGAAAACACAGCAGCGCCAGACAGAATAGCAGATAGTGGGCAGGAAAGATTATGGCTCTTTCTGTCCCCGAAAAGCCACTGGACCACCGGGGCCCTTCAAGGTAGGTCCAGGAAGGGCACACTGAGACTTGGGGGATTGTAGTGTGTGAGAGGGTGTGGCGGATGCGGTGGGAGGGGGGGACTGCGGTGTGGGGGAGGGGGTGGGGCAGCAGCACAGCAGCCTGGGGGGGGCATAGATCACCCTTACTGCCCGGGGGGGGGGGGCAGATCACTGTCAGTCCACCCCTGAAGTTCTCCTTGGTTACCTATAAACCACTTTCCCCAGCCACACCACACTAACCAGGAAACTCCGTAAGATAACGGGACAGAAAGCACGATGAAGCAGTAACCTGCAGTACCTAGCTCAAAAGCGCACCTTGATTTTAAGAAAAAAGGAAATCAACTGGGAGGACTTGTGCAGAAAGAGCTACTTTCCCTGTAGCAAGTTGGAAAACAAGCTAGTGCCTGACGCCGATTGAAGCACTCTACCAGCTTTCCAACTAACCCTGCGCGCTATAATCTTACCCTTCTCGGAAAAGAGCAAAACACACCTAACCTAGAAACAAGCTCAAGGAAGAAGAATACAACCGAATGTAGCAGTTAACGCAGGGGCAGACCAGTTAGGGATTCACGAAAGCGTCTCTTGCTACCTGAGCCTCGCCGGACCTGAAGCAGATACTGTAGATCGCCGGTATGAAAGCACCAACATGGCGCGCTACTGTCCGGTGACAGCAGCAGCCCCACCCCATGCTGCTTCTGGCTGGTCCTCCCGGACGACAGCTCCCAACCTTCAGTGCAAAACGACAGAAAATGTGCACCGCACCTGACAGCTCCTGTAGCAAAAGGAGAGAGAAAACATGAGCTAGCCTAGCACTCACCTGCTGCCCGCCTATTCTTGCAACCAACCCACCCAAGATCCAAGAATGCTGGGAAATGTAGTGCGGCGGCGGCGGCTGCTACCACCACAGCTCAACAGGACCGGACGCTGCCTGCAAGTCGCGGAGGTTTAAAGTGGCCTCCAGTAAAGCTGCAGAACTAAAGGAGAAAAGGAAGTTAAGTTCCTTGCTCCTGGCAGCAGACAATAAGATATAACCCCCAGGATTTACAAAGTACTTTTTTAGTGGAAATAACGGTTATCTAATCGTGTATTCAAGTGAACGTAAACAGGCTTTCTTTCCAGGCTTGCACATTTCTGCAGGAAAGCAAAAACCAGTTCATATTCATAAAGGAACATAATCACACTCGGTGGATGCCAAATTTCTGTCCTTAAACTAAATAAAACATGGAAAAGAAAATAAGATGATACCTTTTTTTATTGGACATAACTTAATACATTTCTTGATTAGCTTTCGAAGGTTGCCCTTCTTCGTCAGATCGGAAATAAGCAAATGTGCTAGCTGACAGTGTATATAAGTGAAAACATTCAAGCATTACTATGACAATCTGACAGGGTGGGAGGATGGGGGTGGGTCGGAGGTATGCATGGGGACATCAAAGCATATCATTGATATTCTAACAGGATGGGTGTGGATAGGTGAGGGGTGGGGTGATCAACAGAGACATACAGCTTTATGGTTTATAATGGGCTAAGAACCCTAGATCCTTGTTAAGTCCTTGTTCAGTCCACCCTGTCAGACTGTCATAGTAATGCTTGAATGTTTTCACTTATATACACTGTCAGCTAGCAGATTTGCTTATTTCCGATCTGACGAAGAAGGGCAACCTTCGAAAGCTAATCAAGAAATGTATTAAGTTATGTCCAATAAAAAAGGTATCATCTTATTTTCTTTTCCATGTTTTATTTTGTTTGATTTCTATAGATTCTACATGGAATGTTGCTATTCCACTAGCAACATTCCATGTAGAAGTCGGCCCTTGCGGATCACCAACATGGCCGCGCAGGCTTCTGCTTCTGTGAGTCTGACGTCCTGCACGTGCGTGCAGGACGTCAGACTCACAGAAACAGAAGCCTGCGCAGCCTTCTACCTGGAATGTTGCTAGTGGAATAGCAACATTCCATGTAGAATCTCCAATAGTAGCAACATTCCATGTAGAATCTCCAATGGTATCTATTTTACTGTCATAGTAATGCTTGAATGTTTTCACTTATATACACTGTCAGCCAGCACATTTGCTTATTTCCGATCTGAGGAAGAAGGGCAACCTTCGAAAGCTAATCAAGAAATGTATTAAGTTATGTCCAATAAAAAAGGTATCATCTTATTTTCTTTCCATGTTTTATTTTGTTTGATTTCTATAGATTCTACATGGAATGTTGCTATTCCACTAGCAACATTCCATGTAGAAGTCGGCCCTTGCGGATCACCAACATGGCCGCGCAGGCTTCTGCTTCTGTGAGTCTGACGTCCTGCACGTGCGTGCAGGACGTCAGACTCACAGAAACAGAAGCCTGCGCAGCCTTCTACCTGGAATGTTGCTAGTGGATAGCAACATTCCATGTAGAATCTCCAATAGTAGCAACATTCCATGTAGAATCTCCAATAGTATCTATTTTACTGTCATAGTAATGCTTGAATGTTTTCACTTATATACACTGTCAGCTAGCACATTTGCTTATTTCCGATCTGAGGAAGAAGGGCAACCTTCGAAAGCTAATCAAGAAATGTATTAAGTTATGTCCAATAAAAAAGGTATCATCTTATTTTCTTTTCCATGTTTTATTTTGTTTGATTTCTATTGATAACCTTGAGTGGACTAACACGGCTACCACACCTCTGTCCTTAAACTGGAACAATATCCCGCATTATAAGAATCTGGGGAGGACGCTAATCTTTCTAAACCAAGTGAGGTGAAAATTAAATGATACATAAAGGGCTAGATTCTATATGTGGTGGCTACAAAAATCGGTACCGAATAAGAAGTGCGCTAAGCCTGATTCTGTAAAGGCTATGTGGCCTTTACAGAATCACACAGTGCATAGCTGTATGGTGTGATGTAATGTGACTAAATAGCTGTGCCCTTTATAGACTACACCTACTTTCCACCCCACTGTACATAGAATCACCAAAATGTCTGTGCTCTGTAGAAACTGATTAGTGCCGATTTGATGTCACTGTGTAAGCAAAATTCCAGAAACTTCAAGCGAGGATAATAATTCTACCTCTGAAGGGAAGATCCAAATCAATGTTATCACAAAATCAGACAGAGTTACTGCATCACTGACAGTATTTTATACCAAGTGTTAATTTTGGTTTTGTTTTTTTTTAATGTGTGCTGATATAGCTTACATAAGTACATAAGTATTACCACACTGGGACACAGGGCCGTGCCGATGCGGTAAGCGAGGTAAGCGCCGCAGGGGGGCGCCCACCTCTGGAGGGCGCCGCCGCGGAGCTTACCCTCGCCCCGCCGAGGCCTTTAAATCTTTTGGTCGCCCCGGGTGTCACCAGAAAGGGGGGTGCCGCCGCTCCCGCTGTCTTCATCCTGGCACCCCCCCCCCCCCGCACCAGCCCTTTAAATTTATTTGCCGACGCGATAGCGAGCGCAGCACCTCGTGTGGAAGTAAAGGAAGCGGATCCGATCATCTCATTGGGCCTTCCCTCACTGTCCCGCCCTCCTCTGACGCAACTTCCTATTTCCTCTAGGGCGGGACAGTGAAGGAAGGCCCAATGAGATGATCGGATCCGCTTCCTTTACTTCCACACGAGGTGCTGCGCTCGCTATCGCGTCGGCAATTTCTTTTAAAAACGGGTGGCAGGGAGAAGACGAGGCAGGGTGAGGGTGGGGGACAGATGGGGTGACCGTGAAGGTGGGGGAGGACTCCGATAGCAGAAGGGACTGGGTGGGAGCCAGATGGGGTGAGGGGGACTCGGATGGGCAGAAGGGACTGGGTGGGAGACAGATGGGTGAGGGTGGGGGGCACTTGGATAGCAGAAGGGACTGGGTGGGAGCCAGATGGGGTGAGGGGGACTCGGATAGCAGAAGGGACTGGGTGGGAGACAGATGGGGTGAGGGTGGGGGGCAATTGGATAGCAGAAGGGACTGGGTGGGAGACAGATGGGGTGAGGGGGACTCAGATGGGCAGAAGGGACTGGGTGGGAGACAGATGGGGTGAGGGTGGGGGGCACTTGGATAGCAGAAGGGACTGGGTGGGAGCCAGATGGGGTGAGGGGGACTCGGATGGGCAGAAGGGACTGGGTGGGAGACAGATGGGGTGAGGGGGACTCGGATAGCAGAAGGGACTGGGTGGGAGACAGATGGGGTGAGGGTGGGGGGCAATTGGATAGCAGAAGGGACTGGGTGGGAGACAGATGGGGTGAGGGGGACTCAGATGGGCAGAAGGGACTGGGTGGGAGACAGATGGGGTGAGGGTGGGGGGCACTTGGATAGCAGAAGGGACTGGGTGGGAGCCAGATGGGGTGAGGGGGACTCGGATGGGCAGAAGGGACTGGGTGGGAGACAGATGGGGTGAGGGTGGGGGGCACTTGGATAGCAGAAGGGACTAGGTGGGAGACAGATGGGGTGAGGGGGACTCGGATGGGCAGAAGGGACTGGGTGGGAGACAGATGATGGGGTGAGGGTGCGGGGCACTTGGATAGCAGAAGGGACTGGGTGGGAGACAGATGGGGTGAGGGGGACTCGGATGGGCAGAAGGGACTGGGTGGGAGACAGATGATGGGGTGAGGGTGGGGGCACTTGGATAGCAGAAGGGACTGGGTGGGAGACAGATGGGGTGAGGGGGACTCGGATGGGCAGAAGGGACTGGGTGGGAGACAGATGGGAGAAGGGGCATGGAGCTGGAACTGGGGTCTGAAAAGTGAGCAGGAGGGAGAATGGGGTCATGCCTGGGGCAGGGGTGGATGGGAGAATCAATGGATCTGGAACTAGGGGCAGCCGCAGGTGGGAACTGGGAGCCGAAAAGAGGGGGCAGTGAGAGAGGGGGGATAGATCCTGGATGGAATGGGGAGTGAGAGGGAGGGCAGACCCTGAATGGATGGGAGGGGGAAAGAGAGAGGGCAAATGGTGAATCGAAGGAGCAGAGAGAAAGGGCAGACAGTGGATAGAAGGGAGTGAAAGAGCAGAAAGTGGATGGAAGGGGGCAGAGATAGAGGGCAAATGCTAGAGGGAAAGGAGAGAGAGAGGGCAGATGGTGGATGGAAGGGGGAGAGAGAGATGGCAGACTGGGGCAGATGGTGGATGGAAGGAGCAGAAATAGAGGGCAGATGTGGATGGAAGGGACATTAGAGAGGGCAGACACTGGAGAGCAGAGAGAGAGCGAAGACAGATGCTGGATGGAAGGAAGACGGTGAAAAGAAGATGAGGAAAGCAGAAACCAAAGACAACAAACTGTATATATATATTTTTATTATTTTGCTTTAGGATATAGTATTTTAGCTGTGTTAATAAATGTTTATAAATAGAACATGTAAATAAGGTAATCTTTTTATTGGACTAATTTTAATACATTTTGACTTAACTTTCAGAGAACAAAACCCCCTTCCTCAGATCAGGATAGGATACTGTAACAGCACTATACTGTATTGACCTGAGGAAGGAGATTTTGGCCTCTGGAAGCTAAATGTATTAGTCCAATAAAATGGTATTATTTTATTTTCTGTGTTTGTTTTATTTCTATTTGTTAATTTGTAAAGTGGTGATTGGTATTTGTTAGTTTTTTCAAATTTACATCTGCTGTCTTTATATTTTGCACAGTACTAGGGGACAGTTTCTGTTTCTGTGGTGTTGCATTGTATACAGAGTCTGGCATCGGGGGTTCAGTTTAATTTTTGTCTAAATAGAAAGTTTATGATTACTTATTCTATAGTGGATTAGGGTGTATCTATTTGTGAAAAAGACATGGCTTTCGGTTGGCATTGACTGTGCAGGATCGACGATCTGTACTAATCTGTCTGTTTCGTTTTACAATAGGTGAATTGATGTTCTAGTGCTCACTAGTGTTTAAGATGCTTTCCTTTCCCTTGTGTGACTCGTAGAAACGACTGCTTATGGTATGGTAAAATTGCTCTATAGGTCGTGAGTGTTTTGTATTCTCGGTATGCCTAGTACTGGATTTGGGGGGGGGGGTGTTAAACAATGACCGGCCCCGGGTGTCAACTACCCTAGCTACGCCACTGCTGCCGACGTCTCCCTTGCCTTGCACTCGTTGGTTCCCTCAGTGTCCTGCCTTCTTCTGACGTCAGAAGAAGGCGGACACTGAGGGAACCAAGAGCGCAAAGGGAAGGGAGACGTCGGCAGCGCGCCGCTTTCACTGACGCTGCTGCGACCGGAAGTAAAAGATTTAAAGGCCCCAGGGTGCGGAGGGAAGGGCAGAGAGGCATGGATGGGAGGGCAGGGCCCAAGGAGAGGACAAATTGCTGGAAATGGAGGGGAGGGGATAGAGGAGGCAAGGATTGCTGGCTATGGATGGAGGAGGGAAGGGCAGAGAGGGACAAGGATGGACATGGGGGCCCAGGGAGAGGACAAATTGCTGGAAATGGAGGGGAGGGGAGGGGAGAGAGGAGGATTGCTGGCTATGGATGGAGGAGGGAAGGGCAGAGAGGGACAAGAATGGACATGGATGGGAGGGCAGGACCCAGGGAGAGAGGAGAAATTGCTGGAAATGGATATAGAGCAAGAAATGAAGAAGAAAGGAGAAAAGTAAAGAAATAAATGGAAAGGAAGCCCTGGAAATGGAGTTAAGAGGACAGATAGCAGCAGAATCAGATACTGGACCAGCATGATTGAAAAAAGAAAGTCACCAGACAACAAAGGTAGAAAAAATTATTTATTTTCATTTTAGCGTTTGGAATATGTCCACTTTGAGAATTTACATCTGCTATCTTATTTTGCAATGTATAGCAATTTGTTTCTAAGAATATTGCTGACAATTCCTTTCAGTGTGGCAAGTGGTGAGCGATCATTTTCATGGGGGGGGGGGGGGGGGGCGTGATTAATTTCACGGGGGGGGGGGGGGGGGGGGCGCCAACTGATAGTCTGCAGGGGGGCGCCAGAGACCCTAGGCACGGCCCTGCTGGGACAGACCAAAGGTCAATCAAGCCCAGCATCCTGTTTCCAACAGTGGCCAATCCAGGTCACAAATACCTGGCAAGATCCCACAAAAATACAAAACACTTTATACTGCTCATCCCAGAAATAGTGGATTATCCCCGAGTCCAATTTAATAATGGTCTATGGACATTTCCTTTAGGAAGCTGCTAAGCTAACCACCTTTACCACATTCTCTGGCAACGAATTCCAGAGTTTAATTACACATTGAGTGAAGAAATATTTTCGCTGGCTTGTTTTAAATTTTCTACTTTGTAGCTTCATCGCATGCCCCCTAGTCCTGGTATTTTTGGAAAGCATAAACAGACACTTCATGTCTACCCGTTCTACTCCACTCATTATTTTATAGACCCAGTGGTGTGCTGGAGCAGGCTCGCACCAGCTCGCAAGAGCCGGGTGTTGAATTTATTGGCATCTTGAGAGCCTGTTGTTAGCCGAGTGCGAGCCGACTCACCTCTGCTCCCCTGCTCCCCTGGTTGTCCATCATCTCCGGTCTGCAGCTCCCCGATAGCCCTCGTTTCCTTCCTGCGCCACCGCCCTACCTTTAAAAATGTTATTTTCCCTCGAGGCGCGCCGGCATTGAAGGCAGCAGGCTCAGCTCGGCTCCAGCCTTCCCTTCCCTCGCATCATGGTTCCGCCCTCTTCTGACATATTTCCTGTTTCCGTGAGGGCGGAGCCATGATGCGAGGGAAGGGAAGGCTGGAGCCGAGCTGAGCCTGCTGCCTTCAATGCCGGCATGCCTCGAGGGAAAATAAAATTTTTTAAGGCAGGGCGGTGGTGCAGGAAGGAAACGAGGGCTATCGGGGAGCAGAGGGCAGACAGATGATGGACGAGCGGGGGGGGGGGGGGGGGGGCTGGAAGAAGGCAGATGGAGGGGAGGGCAGGGGGGAGAAGAGGGTTGCTGGACATGGGTGGATGGAGGGTAGGGGAGAGGAGGGTTGCTGCTGGACATGGGTGGATGGAGGGCAGGACAGGGGGGGAGAGGAGGGTTGCTGGACATGGATGGAGGAGAGAGAAGGGGGAGAGAAGAAATGCTGGACATGGATGGAGGGGAGGGAAGAGTGAGGAAGGAGATGAGATGAGGGAAAAGGAAGAGAGGAGAAAAACTGCACATGGATGAAGAAAATAAGCAGAAGCTGGATCCACTGGACAGTCAAGTCTGCAGAAGACCCAGCTTTTACTTACAGATGTAGGGCAAGAAATTAAGAAGAAAGGCGGAAAGTAAAGAAATAAATGGAAAGGAAGCCCTGGAAATGGAGTTAAGATGACAGATAGCAGCAGAATCGGATACTGGGCCAGCATGATCAGAAAAACAAAGTCACCAGACAACAAAGGTAGAAAAAATCATTTTATTTTCATTATGGTGTTTGGAATATGTCCACTTTGAGAATCAGGTGCTCAACATTAAAAGTTTATTTTTATTTACTTATTTATGGCATTTTATCCCACATTAAACATGAATTAGATTGCCTCCCCCCAAGGCTCTCTCCCCGGCTATGGCCAGCTTTGCAATTTGGGGGGGGGACGCAGAGGTGGACCGGGGAGAGAGCCTGTTGTTAAACATTTACCAGCACACCACTGTATAGACCTCTATCATATCTCCCCTCAGCTGCCTTCTCTCCAAGCTGAAGAGCCCTATTTGCATATATACATATCTATATCTATCTATCTGTATATCTATATAAATAATTCTCACCTGAAAAACATTCTGAAGCTCACTCTGTGGGAGGGAAACAGTGAAGGCTAGGCTGTCAGCTCACTCACTGTCATTCGTAGACCCACCCTCAGCCACGCCCCTTCCAGACATAATTTGCGACCCAAACGTTCTAAATGAAGCCTCCAAACTGGAAGTGTGAGGCGCCCGAGATATCCTTTTTGCCCATGGCTCAAAACCGGAACTGTGAGGCGTCCTGTACCCTGCCCTCGCGTCAGAACGTGATGACAACGAGGGCGGAGCACAGTCCACGAGCACACGCGATCTCCCCCTGCCCCTCGGCGGCCATGGTTCAGACGAGACCCGCATCACACAGCGCGCAGGTGCCTGGAGGGGGCATCGGGACCAGGTGGGTCGCTGACCACGGGACAGCTGAGTCGCTGATGATGCTTGCGGATGGGGTGCCGGGGCTGGAAACACGATCTCCCCATGCCTGCACAGGGGTTGGGGGACAGCTGGGTCGCTGACGATGCCTGCGGATGGGTGGGGAGGCTGCACATGCGGGCCCCCACAAGGATCGCTGCATACCAAAACTGGGGGTTGGGGGACAGCTGGGTTGCTGACGATGGGTGGTGATGGCTGGGGAGGCTGCACACGCTGGGAGACACGAGCGTCACTGCACACCAAAACCTTGCTAGCGCCCGTTTCATCTCTCCCAGAAATGGGCCTTTTTTACTAGTATATATACAAATGAATATGCTAATATGGAGGAAGGAAGGAAGAAAGAGCTGGCTTTATTGGGAAGAACCATAATGAATATGTATGAGATATCTCATACATATACATTATGGTTATTCCCCAAAAAGCCAGCTCTTTCTCCCTTCCTTCCTTCCTTCCTTCCTTCTTTTCTCCTTACCCAGAACTCCCTCTTCCTCTCCAGTTGTATTTCCCCACCCCCTTTCCCATATCATGCCAGTGTAGACCTTAGAAATGCATAAGCTCTAAGCTCTATATGTAGATCCTTCACGAGGTAGTGTGTCATGATTTAGGCTCTACACCCCTTCTGATGTTTTGGTGCCACCTCAGTAAGGTCAACACACAATCTCTCCACTGCAAAACACTATACACAAACTTGTGCAAAAACCCACTCATAACCTTACCAAACCATAACAGCACTAGAGGACAGGACTTGCTACAACCTTATGCGTGGAAAGGCAGCACTGTAATTACACCGGGCTCTAAAACACCAGTACACAACCTAATGAAAAAAAGCAAAAACAACAATGGCTGCAAATACTACACACTAACAGAATACTGCACCTATATCACACATGAAAAACACATGACAACAGATATGACACAAGGAACTAGAAATAAAAAAATATGAAGGCAAAATACTGAACTGGAAAGTTACCTCAAGAAATTAGACTCGGCATGCAGCAATACTAGAAAAACTGAAACTTGCATGCAAAATATCACAGATGCAAATTTCCAAAAGCTGACATATTCCAATTAATACATTCTGAATAAAATACTTTTTTTCTACCTTTGTTGTCTGATCATTTAGTTGTTCTATTCGCTTTGGTCCCAGTGTCTTCTGTTTTATGCAGTGTCTTCTTTCCATTTGATATTTTTTCACTCACCATGTCCACCATCCTCCTGTGTCCTTATGCGTCCTGTCTACCATCTGTAGCCCTGTCCCTATCTTTCCTCGAGTTTCAGTATCTGCCCTCAAAGTGTTCTGATCCAGCCCTTAAATTCAGCAGTTTCCCCTCCATCCATACCCAGCATTTCTCCTCACTCTCCTCCCCTCCATCCATGTGCATCTACTTCCTCTGTCTTCTCTCCCCACCATCCATGTCCATCATTTCTCCTCTCTCCCTTCCCCTCCATCTCCTTCCTTTGTCTTTCCTTCCCTCCATCCATGTCCAGCATTTCTCCTCTCTTCCCTCCCCTCCATCCATATGCATCTCCTTCCTGACTTCCCTCCCCTCCATCCATCCATGTCCAGCAACTCTCCATTCTCCCCTGCCCTCTCCTCCATCCACCCATATCCAGCAAAATTCCTCTCCCCTGCCCCAATTCATCCATCCATGTCCAGCAATTCTCCTCTCTCCCCTGCCCTCTTCTCCATCCACCCATATCCAGCAAAATGCCTCTCTCCCCTGCCCCAATTCATCCATCCATGTCCAGCAATTCTCCTCTCCCCTTCATCCATCCATGTCCAGCAACTCTCGATTCTTCCCTGCCCTCTCCTCCATCCACCCATATCCAGCAAATTTCCTCTATCCCCTGCCCCCTCCATCCATCCATGTCCAGCAATTCTCCTCTCTCCCCTGCCCCCTCCATCCATCCATCTCCAGCAATTCTCCTCTCTCCCCTGCCCTCCCTCCATCTATGTCCAGCAACTCTCCATTTCCCCTGCCCTCTCCTCCATCCACCCATATCCAGCAAAATTCCTCTCCCCTGCCCCCATTCACCCATGTCCAGCAATTCTCCTCTCCTCCATCCATCCATATCTAGCAAATTTCCTCTCTCCCCTGCCCCCTCCATCCATCCATATCCAGCAATTCTCCTCTCTCCCCTGCCCTGCCCTGCCCGCCATCCATGTCCAGCAACTCTCCATTCTCCCCTGCCCTGAGAAGTGCGAAGAACAGGATGAGCTGCATTACCTTAGCTCAATAGGCCCAAGCTCTACTATAGCATAGTACCATAGAATGGGTATGAGGCCTTTATTGGCCTTCCACAATCACAAAAAAAAAAAAACATGCATTGATACAAGGGAACAGAGTCAGTGCAGCTCAGCAAATGGTATGAGGCAGATAAAAGACAGGCCAACAGGTACACTGAGCAGGCCTGGGCACCACCATTTTGAAGGTGTCACTGAAGAGGAGGGATTGTGATACTCTATCCTCCAACAAGGAGGTATGGGGGAGGGGTTCGCTACACCACCAGGGCGGGTGGGGATAGAGGTGGGAGCCCACTTGGGCCATCAGGGATTTGTTTTGCATTTGGGGGGGGGGGGTTAAGGTGCTGGATTTCCACTAGACCTCCTGCCTCCTGTGTCCTCAAGTTGTGGGGGGTGTCACTATTTCAGGGGAAGTTGTGGGGACTTGAGGGCACTAGATCAACAGGGCCTCAGTTTTGGAGGGGGGTCTGGGGGTTCAATGGACCCCCAGGACACAGTGGTAGCTCTGGCTGACATTGACATCTCAGGCTGCTTGACGGGGTGTGTGTGTGGGAACAGAGCCTCAACCCTAACACCAGCATAGGAGTAAGGCGCTATTCCGCCCCTACAGTATGAGTGCTGTTCTCTGATCATAGGGGCAGAATAGAAGCAGAGCTCATTTAAAGCTCATATTGCTTCGCTCGGGTGCTGTCAGCCCGATGATCATTCTCCTTCCATCAGGCACACACCCTCATCTTTCATTTTCTCCTCCCCTCCCCAGTTTTGTTCCTTTATCTCACCCTCTTGCCTAACACACCCTCAAGCTTTATCCCCCACATGCCAATAGGCACACTCTTAGCTTTCTCTATCCCCCTCCATCCCCATGGTACACTCTCAGCTTTCTCTGCCCTCCTTCCATTCCCATGGTGTACACTCAGGTTTCCCTTCCCTCGGCACTCTCTCTCAGCTTTCCCTTCCTCTGTTCCACCCCCCTCCCCAATCCCTACTGTGGGCACTCAGCTTCCTTTGGGCCAAAGTTAATTATAGTAGAATTGGAAAAGGTACAGCGAAGGGCGACGAAAATGATAGTGGGGATGGGACGACTTTCCTATGAAGAGAGGCTGAAAAGGCTAGGGCTTTTCAGCTTGGAGAAGAGACGGCTGAGGGGAGATATGATAGAAGTGTATAAAATAATGAGTGGAATGGATCGGGTGGATGTGAAGCGACTGTTCACGCTATCCAAAAATACTAGGACTAGAGGGCATGAGTTGAAGCTACAGTGTGGTAAATTTAAAACGAATCGGAGAAAATCTTTCTTCACCCGTGTAATTAGACTCTGGAATTCGTTGCCGGAGAACGTGGTACGGGCGGTTAGCTTGACGGAGTTTAAAAAGTGGTTAGATAGATTCCTAAAGGACAAGTCCATAGACCGCTATTAAATGGACTTGGAAAAATTCCGCATTTTTAGGTATAACTTGTCTGGAATGTTTTTACGTTTGGGGAGCGTGCCAGGTGCCCTTGACCTGGATTGGCCACTGTCGGTGACAGGATGCTGGGCTAGATGGACCTTTGGTCTTTCCCAGTATGGCACTACTTATGTACTTATGTACAAACTCTGTGAGACTGATCCCTGGAGTGCAAATGATACTAGATGCTTTTTGGGGGTTTTTGTTTTTTTTTTTAAATGGATGTGAGTAGGTCTCTTAACACTCTGAGGATCCACTGAATCCAGACCTTTATTCACTTTTAAACTGAGAAACTGAAAATAGAGGTTTCTTTGCCCAATGATGAGACAAATGTTATAGATCCTAGCCATCATTTTAGACCCCCACAGTTGAACAGCTGTTGGACAAGCTACATTATTTTTCAAAGCAATTCTGGACAATAGCTCAATGCTGAGATGACTGCAAGGGGACATCGAGGAGTTATCCTGTCCCAAAGCTCAGACAACCTGCTAATGTGAAATATAATGTGAACAAATTGTTGTCAGTGAAAGTCTCTTTGTTTTAGAAACCAGCCACAAGGGGGCTGGAATACAAAGCACCTGTTACCGCTTTGGCAATGCAATTCCCCCTCTTCCACTTCTGTCATAAGAGTCCACCGTTATAAGGGTTTCAGAAAAAAAAAAAAATAAGACATCTGTGAATTTAAATTTAAGCAGAAAGGCTACTATGTTCTTCTCTGTCCTGAGCAAGGAAGCAAAACATAGTCTTTGTCACCTACGTCATCTTCATCACATTACATTTCTGTGGCCTTGAAGCAGGAACACAAACTCCCTCTGCCTTTCCTTTTCTGATTTAGACTAACTATTAAATTAACCCTTGCATTATCCATGAAAAACAGTACTCTAGATTTACATTCTCAAACCATTATTGGGTTTGAGAAACAGAATCCAGGAACATGAATTAAACAAAGGCATTAACCCCCCCCCCCCCCTTATTTTATACAATGATCCAAAGGTTAGGGGCCAATTGGGCTTCTAAGTCCACTCTGGAACTATCTATAACTTAGAGCAAGGTGTTCTAGCATGTAACTGCAAAGGGGGCGTTCACGTTGAGAGGAACGGGCAGGTCATTGCAGTGGCTTAGCTACAGGTGGGCATAGGCTCACCCATGCTTGATTCAGGCCCACTCTGTCTGGCTCCCAAAACCATTCAGCAGTAGCTGCATCGCTCCTGTCTTCCCCTCTCCACTGCCCCTGAATATGGCATTTGCCCCTGCCTGCAACCAGGCAACTTCCCCATCTGAACCCTCCTCTCCACTCTACCTCAGCAACTTTGCCAGCGGCAGCAGCGATGCACATCTGCTGCCTGTGCAGGCCCTACAGTCTTCCCTCTGCTGCATCCTGCCTTTGCTGACATCACTTCCTGTTTCCACTCTGATGGGACACAAGAGGGAAGCCTGCATAGCCAGCAGATGTGCACTTATGCTACCAGCGAAGGTACTGAGGTAGAGCAGGAAGGGGAAGGTTCAGAGAGGGGGTAATGTGGCAGGCCATGGGGCAAATGCTGGATGCAGGGCTGGAGGAGAGGAACAGAGATGCAGGACAAAGGGAGGCACATTTTCAAAGGCCCACCCATTTAAACTCTGGGCCCACCCAAAATGCTAGCTCTGGCTAGGCCCTTGGACCATAGATGTTCCCATTATGTGTGCACTTTATTGAATTCTGGCAGGTGTCTGTTGCATTTAGGCACCCCATTTACACTTATAAGGCAAGCGTTACATGTAGGTGCCTATTTGCTGACTTATACTAGGATTCTATAACAGATTAGTCGCACAAATTTGCTGTTACAGAATACTAGCTTAGCACCCAGATTGTGGGCGCACGCCTAACTTTCAGCATCCTTTATTGAATTGCCTGCTGTTTTGCATTTTCTGCTGAGCCATTGACCCAGCCCTTGATTAATTTTTTTTTAATCACTTGGACCCCAAGGCAAAGACTTATTGGAAGTCTGTTCGATTCCAGCTTTGTCTACTCATGGGCCTTCATAGTAACATAGTAGATGGCGGCAGAAAAAGACCTACACGGTCCATCCAGTCTGCCCAAGATAAACTCATATGTGTATACCTTACCTTGATTTGTACCTGTCTTTTTCAGGGCACAGACCGTATAAGTCTGCCCAGCAGTATTCCCCGCCTCCCAACCACCAGTCCCGTCTCCCATCACCGGCTCTGGCACAGACCGTATAAGTCTGTCCTCCACTATCCACACCTCCCAACCACTGCGGATCCATTCCTTCTGCACAGGATTCCTTTATGCACATCCCACGCATGTTTGAATTCCGTTACCGTTTTCATCTCCACCACCTCCCGCGGGAGGGCATTCCAAGCATCCACCACCCTCTCTGTGAAAAAATACTTCCTGACATCTTTCCTGAGTCTGCCCCCCTTCAATCTCATTTCATGTCCTCTCGTTTTACCGCCTTCCCATCTCCGGAAAAGATTCGTTTGCGGATTAATACCTTTCAAATATTTGAACGTCTGTATCATATCACCCCTGTTCCTCCTTTCCTCCAGGGTATACATGTTCAGGTCAGCAAGTCTCTCTTCATACGTCTTGGAACGCAAATCCCATACCATTCTCGTAGCTTTTCTTTGCACAGTTCCATGGGAGCCAGGTATGTTTCCTCTGAATAGGAGCATTCCTGGTATACCTATGCCAGGGCTACCCTAATCCACCACTGCTTATGTGCGGGGAAGGCTAGTTCTGGTGGCATCTTGGAAAGATCCTGGGGTACCTTCAGGGTGTAAATGGCAAAACAAATTGCGATACATATATGAGATGAAGTATCTTATCGCTGTGCTTTGTAAGGCTCTGGATAAATGGGACAAGATATAGGGAATATTAAAGGATCAGTTGTAATTGGTCTCTCATTGTTATATTTTATTTCCTTTGCAAGGCATTTCTTTTGCTTTCCCTCTTCTACCTCCACCACCCCCTTATTGGGTGTTTCCTCTCCCCTTCTTTCCCTTGTTATTTTAGGTGGGGTTAGGGTATAACCAATAAACTTGAGAGGTTTTACTGTTGCTCTCATTTACTATAACTAGTTTGAAGTTACATTGTTACTGTACATTTTGCAATTAGTGTTTTCCTCTAACACCACAGCTTTTGAGCATACAGTTATCATTATACCTCCTTGGAAAAAAAAAAAGTCCCTTGAAATCAAGGCTACAGTGCTAGGCCTCAAATAAAAAAGAAACACCAGAGACACATAATGGTCAAGCTAAAGTATTCATTTCCATATCCTGATGGCTTAAGCAAACTAATGTTACAAGTATGAGAAAAAAACCCCTTCTATTTAAATACAATATTATAATGTCTAATCTCTATAATCATGTCATACTAAACCCTCTTATCTAGTGCATTACACTTGCAGACAAAATGCTATGTTACCTACAGCAGGAGTTAATGGAAGTCAGAATAATTTGTTTTACTGTTTTATAAATGTGCGCTCAATAAAGTGATAATGATATAGTTGAATATACTTTAAACAAAACTAAAACAGATGCTAAGAAAATATAAAACTGCACAACCTATCTATTTCCAATCTGTTTTTCTGGCACTCTCATTTGCTTTAATCTGTACTGTGTTACATAATAGAGCTACAGCCATAATGGCAAGATTTCAGCAAAATGACCACCTACTTTAATAATACATTTTACATACACTGAACACCAGTGGCCACTAAATCCCTATAATTTCCAAACCCAGAAGTTTTTATTACAACTGACAGGCTTATTTCCAAAACCCTCTACGTCCAATGCAGCTAATATGAACTTAAGGAAATGAGCCCTTCAATTATAAACCAAATTTTAATTTTTGTTTTTGATAATTAAAGAAACCAAAATAATCTTTTCTATTTCTTCTGCTGTATCGATAAAGTTTATAGAATAAATATATTTAAATAGCTTGTTGTTCCATGAAGTACTGTCTAGGATGAGAGCTGTCAACCTGCATTCCTTGAAGACAGCAGGCTGGTCTGGTTTTCTGGATACCTGCACTATCCATGTTTGCTACTCACTAGTTACAGCTACTGGAGGTGGTTAGCTGGTTACTTCTATAGATGTGTTTCATCATTTGGATACATAAATGTTTAACTTCTGTTTTTGAAAAAGCTTAATTTTATATTGGGGGTCATTATTTAAAACAATTTAACCAAGCAGGAGAGGCTTTTGCCCGATTAGATCATGCTGGCAAAATCAGGAGCAGCTTATTCAGTGGCAATTAACTAGACAGTGCCACTAAATATCTGATCTGACCAGGGCCACTGAGAGACAACGCAGGACCCTACTGCCCCCTCCCACCACAACAGCGATCTTTCTGCTGCATCTAGCCTATGCGGAAACAGGAAGTTACTTCACAGGAGGCAGGAAGAAGAGCCTGTGGCTGGCAGAGCATTGTCTCTAGATCGCTGGCGCCGGGTCCTCCTTGGAGACCGGACCTGGGAATCTTACCCCCCCCCCCCCCAAGCTGGCCCTGGCTGACTGTTGTGGCACTCTCCAGTTGGTGCCAAGGCAGACCAGGGGCACAGTGTGGGTGGAACAGGGAGTTATCTGGGCACTGCTCAATGCTGGTGCCTAGATAGCTAGCCAAGCATTTTGGATCACATAAAAAGCAGTCCAAACTGCCCAGTTAGCTATATGGGTGCAACACTGACCATCAGCCACACCCAGATAGCCAGAAATTCAGTGCTGGTTGAATATGGGTCTAAGTTAGCCAAAAGCTTTCAGGATTTAAAGAAAAGCTGACTGGCACTGGCTGAATATTGAGTGGTACATGTATAAGGCAGTGGCGTAGCCACAGGTGGGCCGGGGCCCACCCACTTAGGACTCAGGCCCACCTAACAGCAGCACTCATTTAGTGGTAGCTGGTGGGGATCCCAAGCTCTGCCAGTTGAAGACCCCCCCCCCCCCCCCCCAATGGTGCTGAAAACATTGCTCTCCACTTCAGCAGTCTGAGCTTCCTAAGCTGGCACCTGCGCATGCTCAGTTTTCGGCGCATGCCTGCTGCAGGCTGCCAAGGTGGAGAGCAGTGTTTTTCCGCCAGCTGAGCTATATTTTTAAGTTGGTGGGGGAGGGGATAGAACACTTGGTGCCCACCCACCTCTTGTCTAGGCCCACCCAAAATCTGCTGTCTAGCCACGCCCCTGGTATAAGGAGACATTTTTCCAGCGTTCACCCTTGACTACACGGATTATTTGAACCATGTGTTAATTTGTGTGTTTGAGTTAACTAGGTTCAGTAGTGTCAGCAGAAAGGCCAAGGACTGATAACTAAAAGTATCCTTTTCCCCTAAGGAGTAAAGAAACTCACACTGTCACCATCTGTGCTATTCCCATGCTAGAGATAATTTTATAACTGTACAAGTGCACACAGTTTTCTTTTGAGTGAATTTGGCCACATGTTAAAAAGAAAAATGTACGTGTGTACTTCTGCTTGGAATTCTTCCCCAGGAAAAAAACTCAGCAGTTGCATTTGTTTTTTTGTTTGTTTGTTTTGTGTTTTTGACATGCACAGACTTCTTAGATTAATGTACGTGGATATGCTAGAATTTTCAAAAGCTGCTTTACCTATGGAAATCTATCAGAAAATTACCCTCCCTGCAGATACACACAGGATTTTAGGGGTTTTCTTCAGAGAACCTCTCTCCTGCATTCAATTTACTAAGGCAAAAAAAAAAAAAAAGCAATTTATCTTCGTTTGTACATTCAGATCTAAAATAACCAGGTTCTATCCTGCCGGTTGTGCAGCCGCTATTCCCCGCCTGCCGGTGCTGCCCTGTTTTCAAAATGGCGGCTGCGACTTCCCGTGCTAGTCTCACAGGTCTAGGGAGTCTCGGTCGCCATTTCTAAAATACAGTGGTGCTAGGCAGGGGGGGAAGAGCGGCAGCCCAGCGGGCTGGGCAGGAAAGAACATGTTCCCCTCCGCTGAGGCCACTAGATCAGCAGCATACTGAGCACCTGGGCAGAGCCTCTGAGCCCTCGGGCACTGCCTGGTTGTCTGAATGGTCAGTCTGCCCCTGGTACAGATGCTTTCAAATTAATCAAAAGCTACCAGCAATTTACTGCTACTTACAATTTACTTTGCTTCTTGAGTAACTAATAACCTACCTAGTTACTTCTCCATTGTACACAACTGTAACCGAAAGATGATATTGTGGAACAATTTAGCAATGATAAATACTGAAGTTACATCTGAGAACAGTAATACTGGGGTAATTTTATAAAAGGTTTTTTCCCATGTGTAAAATCTGTTTTACATATGGAGAAGGACATTTATAAAACTGCAGACAGAAAGTGTGTCTACTTATATGTACAATGTGCACAGGATTCCTAAGGGTGTATTTTGGGCAGAAGTGAATCTGAGCTATAAAGTACAAGCATATTTTATAAAATACAAATTCTGTGCAAGAAAACTGAAAACTCTGCACACTTGTTTTGCAATTTTATTGTGCAGAATTCTCCCCATTATAAGGGCTGGCATCTCCCCCTAGGTATGAAAAACCCTCCCTCTATACCACCACCACCTCCGCAGTTTCCAAAGCACCTTCCCTACAAACCTCCAACCCATTCCCATGGCACAAACATTACAAACCTCATCCACCTTTACCAGCCACCCAACTCACTCCGTTCATCTTTTCCAGATCCCCCAACTCACTCCACCCACCTTTTTCAGTCTCCTCCCTGCACCACCCCCCCCCCCCCCCACAATGCTGCATGCCCCTCCTTGCACCCTCACTGGCTTTAGTGAAGTACAAGGAGGAACTGCCCTACAGCATGTCAGGCTGCTTCCTGTTCCTCTGCCATCCCAGGTCTGACTGTTCCTTTTAGCCATGCGGGCCTCCGTACAGCCACGTGGCACGAACTGCCGGGGACCAAGACAGCAGAGGAGCAGGAAGCAGCCTGCTGGGCAGCTCCTCCTCCTGCAGTCGATAGAGGGTGAATGTACAGGGAGGGGAAGGAGACAGCCGGAAAGCCATCTGCGCACGCTATAGGCCAAAAAAAATAAAATAAAGCAGACTACGCCGAATTTTGCACAAGGCAGAATTCTGCGCTGCACAGAATTCTCCCAGGAGTAACATATAAAGTACACACACACAGATTTACAACATTTTCCGAGCAGGTGTAAATTAGTATACAGGCATTTGCATGCTACTGGAGCTGCTTCTGGGGGGCTTATTTGAAAAAGACACATAGGTGCCTATCTTGCCTTTATGAAACAGGCATAAAATATGCACCTTTTTTTTGTCTTTTCACATAGGTGCTCTGTTATAAATTACCCCATCAGGCTTTGAGTTCACTCTCTGCTTGCTGTCTCTTGAAATAGGAGGAAACAGAATAACATTACACAGAAGAACAAGTCTACAGGCGAAGAAACTATTGTCCAGTGCTTGAGCCAAATTACAACGTTGCCCTACTCTATGCAGCATAAAGCAACTGCCTCCATTTCTCTAAAATGTTATTCAATTCCTTTTGCTTTCAGCTCTTCTCGGACACGCTTCAGGTAATCAGGATCAGGGTATCCGTACCTAGGGAAACAAACAAGACTGCATCACTTTGACAACTTTCAGTTAGAGTTTAAGAAAGCAGCAGAAACAAAGGGACCTTTTTACTAAGGTGTCCCGAAAAATGGCCTGCGCTGGTGTAGATGTGTGTTTTGGATGCACACAGGTTCATTTTTCAGCGTGCCTGCAAAAAAAAAAAAAAAAAAAAGACTTTTTTTTTTTTGTGGCCAAAAATGGACGTGTGGCAAAATTAAAACCAGCGCGCGTCCATTTCGGCCTGAGAGCTTACCGCCATCCACTGACTCAGTGGTAAGGTCTCATGCATTAACCAGGCAGTAATCGTCAGCGTGCATACACTGCCGATTACTGCCAGGTAAGCGCCATTTCTACCGCGTGTTTTGGACGCATGTCAAAAATGGAGTTAGCACCTGGGGCGTACGGTAGCCAGGCGCTAGTTCCAATTTGATGCGCGTTGTACGCGCACAGGCGCTTACACACCTTAGTAAAAGGGCCCCTAAGACATTCTTTCCTCGAAAAGGCCATAGAATGTTATTGGAAAAGGCCATAGAATGTTATTAATGGACGTAGGGAACAATCCACTATTCCTGGGACATGCAGTACAAAATGCTTTGTTCCGTGGATCTTGTCGGGTGATTGCGACCTGGATTGGCAACTGTCGGAGACAGGGTGCTGGGCTAGATAAATCCTTCTTATCTGTTCCCTTCTCCACTACTGCCAACTCCAGACTTCGCGCCTTCTGTCTCGCTGCACCCTACGCCTGGAATAAACTTCCTGAGCCCCTACGTCTTGCCCCATCCTTGGCCACCTTTAAATCTAGACTGAAAACCCACCTCTTTAACATTGCTTTTGACTCGTAACCACTTGTAACCACTCGCCTCCACCTACCCTCCTCTCTTCCTTCCCGTTCACATTAATTGATTTGATTTGCTTACTTTATTTATTTTTTGTCTATTAGATTGTAAGCTCTTTGAGCAGGGACTGTCTTTCTTCTATGTTTGTACAGCGCTGCGTATGCCTTGTAGCGCTATAGAAATGCTAAATAGTAGTAGTAGTAGTCTCTTGTAACCAGAGCTAATATTGTGATGTCATAATGCCTGAGGCCACCAATATGAGCCAACCTCATCAGTGATGTCACAATGGCTTGATTGTCCTATACTTGGCTTACTTTTATTACATAGCTCTTTGAGCAGGGACTGTCTTTCTTCTATGTTTGTACAGCGCTGCGTATGCCTTGTAGCGCTATAGAAATGCTAAATAGTAGTAGTAGTAGTAGTAGATGGACCTTTGGTCTGTCCCAGTGTGGCAATACTTATTTATGTCTTATGTCTAAAAATTGTAATTTTCCAAGGTCCCTTTTTTTGATTCTGATTTGTTTGCAATCTGATGCAATACTAGCATTAAAGATTATGGGTCCGATATTCAGTGCTACTCAACTGGATAGGAGGTCTTTATTACCTGGTTAAGTAGTGCTGACCAGGTGATACCCAGATTTTCAGTGGCATATAACCAGATACTGCTACAGAACTATCTGGTTAGTGACATGCTGGTCCAAGGGCAGAGCCAACATTCAGCAGCAGTGTCCGGATAACTATAGACAATATCGGCAATAGCTCCTGGCAGTGCTTTGTGCCCGGATATTTGAGGGCTGGTATCCAGATAGGGCCCAAAGCAGAATATTCGGGCACAATCCAGCCATTAGCAGCCAGTGTTTAACAAAATGCTGACTGCCACCAGCAGAATATTACCCCTTATATTTTCACTTAGAGACTCCGAATTTAAATAAGTCAGATACAGTTCTGAACACGTAGGGTTGGGGTGGGAGGTGGGGCGTTAGGGGTAGACATGAAAATTGTTAAAAATATTGAACTACTAGTAAAAAAGCCCCGTTTCTGATGCAAATGAAACAGGGGGGGGGGGGGGGGCTAGCAAGGTTTTCTTCTGTGTGCATGTGGGAGTGTGTGTGTCCCTGCCCTCTGGCCTCTCTCCCCTCCCCCCTCTGAGTCCTTCACTGTTACAGAGCCAGCAATTTCGTGCTGTGCTGTTTTCCTTCACTGACTGTTTGTGTTACAGAGAGGGCGGGGCAGACACTCATGGGGAAACCGGCTATCTCTCCCCCTTCACACTTCCGTCTGGAGGCTTCATAGAACGTTGGTGTTGCCTTTTATATAGAGAGATACATCTTTCTGTTCGCATGATGGTGGTTTTTTTTTTCTCTTTATTCATTTGTTCAATAAGAAAACTGTTTAAAGTAAAGGTTGGAGGGGAGGTGAGGAAAAAAAATTGTAAAACCACCTTGATGATAGACGTTATGGAGTTATTCATATTACTGTGTTATGTCAGTGCAATTATTAAATGTTGAATCTTGTGTACATGTATAACATGCTAAATCATCAATAAAAAAAAATTGTTGATACATAAATAAATCAGATACAGTTACTTAGGCTAGGTCTTCCTCTATATCAGGGGTTCACGGGACACACCTAGCCAGTCAGGGTTTCAGGATACCCACAATGAATATGCATGAGATAGATTTGCATAAAATAGAGATGGTACATGCAAATTTATCCTACGCATAGTCATTGTGGATATCCTGAAAACCTGTCTGGCTAGCCAGCTTGTTTTCGAAAGAGAAAGACGCCCACATTTCGACCCAAATCGGGAGATGGGCGCCTTTCTCTCATGGGCGCCCAAATCGGTATAATCGAAAGCCGATTTTGGGCGCCTCCAACTGCAGCCTGTTGCGGACAGAGTTGACGGGGGCGTGTCGGCAGCGTGGTGAAGGCGGGACTGGGGCATGTTTATCAGCCGAGGAGAGATGGGCGCGCTCGGCCGATAATGGAAAAAAGAAGGGCGCCAGAAGCGAGAATTTGGGTCACTTTTTCTGGACCCTTTTTTTCCCCCGAACAAGTCCCAAAAAAGTGCCCTAAATGACCAGATGACCACCGGAGGGAATCAGGGATGACCACCCCTGACTCCCCCAGTGGTCACTAACCCCCTCCCACCCAAAAAAAACAACTTAAACTTTTTTGCCAGCCTGTATGCCAGCCTCAAATGTCATACCCAGCTCCATCACAGCAGTATGTAGGTCCCTGGAGCAGTTGTTTGTGGGTGCAGTGGACTTCAGGCAGGTGGACCCAGGCCCATCCCCCCCTACCTGTTACACTTGTGCTGGTAAATGGGAGCCCTCCAAACCGCCCCCAAAACCCACTGTACCCACATCTAGGTGCTCCCCTTCAGCCATAAGTGCTATGGTAATGGTGTAGAGTTGTGGGCAGTGGGTTTTGGGGGGGATTTGGGGGGCTCAACACCCAAGGTAAGGAAGCTATGGACTTGGGAGGTATTTAAAATTTTTTTTTAATTGTTACAAGTGCCCCCTAGGGTGCCCGGTTGGTGTCCTGGCATGTGAGGAGCACCAGTGCACTACGAATCCTGGCCCCTCCCATGACCAAATGCCTTGGATGTGTTCGTTTTTGAGCTGGGCGCCTTCGGTTTCCATTATCGCTGAAAACCGATACCGCCCACCTCAAATCCGATGCATTTGACCGGCACAAACCGTATTATCGAAACAAAAGATGGACGCCCATCTTTTTCGAAAATACAGTCTGGCCCGTCCCTTCGCGGACCCGTCCTCGGAGATAAACGCCCATGGAGATGGGCATTCGCATTCGATTATGCCCCTCTAGGTGTGTCCCAAGGACTGGGTTGAGAACCCCTGCCCTATACCTAGCATCCCTCATGATCCCATATCCCCCAGCTCATTTGTTCTGCTCTTTAAAATGACCATCACCTGGTCCAAAACAGACCCTCTTGGAGTTAATCAGACATCGAGCTTTCTTTTTTTGCTGACCTGTCTCCACCCCTGCCCCGGCGAGCTCTGTCTGATCCCATCTGCACAAGCCTCAAACAGTTATGATTTTATATTTAAATCACTTTATTAAAGTATAAAAAGAAACAATCTGCTGTATAACTGTCATTTTATAAATATCCCCTCCACTCTTGGGGGAAAACTGAACAAGCCAAATTACTACAGAGTGCTACATAGAAAATTCATGCTAACAGAATACCTCGATCGCACACACAGAGCACAAATGCCAAATACATAATAGCTGACCAAAAACGATAAACATATATTAAACCAAAACCCAAGAAGCCACAAGAAAGAAAGAGATGCATTTCCTCCTATACCATGCAAAATATAAAGATCACACATGCAAGAGATGGTGTTAGGGGAGTGCAACTAGGACAACTGCCTCCTGGCCAAAGAGAGCCCTAAGCATGCTGAAAGCTGAAGGCGGCATGGCCTGGTAGTGGGCGTTGGGGTCCACTCCCAAATTTCTGCCCTGGACCCTAGCCACGTCTAACACCAGCTCTGGCAGGATACATACTTCTCTTTTCTGTTCTTCCCGCCCCCTCTTGATGTAGCATCTCTTTCCTCCCTCCATCCCATTGTTCAACATCTATCCCTCCGTTCCACCCCCAGGCTCAACATTTCTCCCTCTCTCTTCCATCCCTCCCTCCCATCCCCATTTCCAGCTTATTTCTCTTTCTTCTAGAATGCCCTCCCATCCAGCATCTCTCCCTCCTTCCATACCACCCTGAGTCCACCCTCTCTCCCTGTCTCTTCACAACTGCCCTGCCATCCAGTATCTCTCCCTCCATCGGCACCCCCCCCCCCCCCCCCGGTCCACCATTTCTTTCTTTCTCTTCCCAACTGCCCTCCTATCCAGTATATCTATCCCCCTCCCTCCATACCCCAGGTCCAACTTCTCTCCCTTTCTCTTGCCTCCCTTCATTCTACTGTCCACCATCTCTCTCCTTCTGTTTCCAAGCCCATTATTTCTTCCCCTTCAACTCTCCGACCCCCACCTTCGTTCTGGCATCTCCCCCTCTCTTTGAACACTCCCCCCCCCCGGTTTAGTACAGAAACAGATGCTCCAGAGTGACGCTAACTTCTGAAACCTAAATAAATTTTTAAATAAAAAAAATACTCCAGACTATGATTAATATGGACAGCACAACACTACTCCTGGTGTTCCACTCACTTGGACTTCAGAATTCTATTCTATGATTCCTATTCCGCTTTTAACTTGTGGATCACAGAGCAAAGAGATTACATTAAAATCAATAACCTAATCTTAATAAAAAAATATCCATCTAAGTAATTTTTATAAAGTTTTTAAGACCCTTCAAAAAGAACTGTAAGGAGCAGTTAAGTGAACTATTGCAGGTAGACTATTCCATATTTCTGTGCCTTGGAAGGCAAAAACATATATTTATTTTTTATTTATTTTTGTTACATTTGTACCCCACGCTTTCCCACTCATGGCAGGCTCAATGCAGCTTACATGGGGCAATGGAGGGTTAAGTGACTTGCCCAGAGTCACAAGGAGCTGCCTGTGCCTGAAGTGGGAATCGAACTCAGTTCCTCAGTTCCCCAAGACCAAAGTCCACCACCCTAACCACTAGGCCACTCCTCCACTGTTGCTACTATTTGAGATTCTACATGGAATGTTCCATGTAGAAGTTGGCCCTTGCAGATCACCAATGTGGCCGCACAGGCTTCTGCTTCTGTGAGTCTGACGTCAGACTCACAGAAATAGAAGCCTGCGCAGCCTTCTACATGGAATGTTGCTAGTGGAATAGCAACATTCCATGTAGAATCTCCAATAGTAGCAACATTCCATGTAGAATCTCAAATAGTAGCAACATTCCATGCAGAATCTCCAATAGTATCTATTTTATTTTTGTTACATTTGTACCCTGCGCTTTCCCACTCATGGCAGGCTCAATGCGGCTTACATGGGGCAATGGAGGATTAAGTGACTTGCCCAGAGTCACAAGGAGCTGCCTGTGCCTGAAGTGGGAATTGAACTCAGTTCCCCAGGACCAAAGTCCACCACCCTAACCACTAGGCCACTCCTCCACAAACAACTTCAATTATATGTTGTTGTTTTTTTTTCTTCTTTTGTTTACGGAAGGGACATCAAGAGACAGATTTTAATAACTCCTTATATGCCTTCTGTGACTTGGGAATATAAGCAAATTTCCTACCATAACTGAATTAGCACCATAAACACATTTATAGACCAGTCAGGCTATTTTTAAATTGAATTTGAGGTTCTAATTTTAACCAATGTAAGTTATTCAAGAGGGGGCTAACTTCACAAAACCCGCCTGATCCAAAGATTAATCTATAGCAGCTGTATTCTAAAGAAGTTTGAGACACTGCATTTATTTATTTCCAGTGGCGTAGCTAGGGTAACATAGTAACATAGTAGATGACGGCAGAAAAAGACCTGCACGGTCCATCCAGTCTGCCTAACAAGACAAACATATGTGTATACCTTACCCTTGATTTGTACCTGCCTTATTCAGGGACAAGACCGTACAAGTCTGCCCAGCAGTACTTCCCACCTCCCAACCACCAGTCCCGCCTCCCATCACCGGCTCTGGCACAGACCGTATAAGTCTGCCCTCCACTATCCTCGCCTCCCAACCACCAACCCCTCTTCCCCCCACCTGCGCCGCCACCCAATTTCAGCTAAGCTTCTGAGGATCCATTCCTACTGCACAGGATTCCTTTATGCATATCCCACGCATGTTTGAATTCCGTTACCGTTTTCCTCTCCACCACCTCTCGCGGGAGGGCATTCCAAGCATCCACCACCCTTCTCTGTGAAAAAATACTTCCTGACATCTTTCCTGAGTCTGCCCACCTTCAATCTCATTTCATGTCCTCTCGTTCTACTACCTTCCCATCTCCGGAAAAGATTTGTTTGCGGATTAAAACCTTTCAAATATTTGAACGTCTGTATCATATCACCCCTGTTCCTCCTTTCCTCCAGGGTATACATGTTCAGGTCAGCAAGTCTCTCTTCATACGTCTTGGAACGCAAATCCCATACCATTCTCGTAGCTTTTCTTTGCACCGCTTCCTGGGGCCGGTCATTCTTTAACACCCCCTTCCAAAATCCAGTACTAGGCATACCGAGAATATAAAACACTCAGGACCTATACAGCAATTCTACCATACCATAAGCAGTAATTTCTACGAGTCACACAAGGAAAAGGAAAGCATCTTCAACACTACAGTGAGCACTAGAACATCAATTCACCTATTGTAAAATGTAACCTGAGAGAATAGTATAGATTGTTGATCCTGCACAGTCAATGCCAACTGAAAGCCATGTCTTTTTCACAAACACAGATACACCCTAATCCACTATAGAATAAGTAATCATAAACTTTCTATTTAGACAAAAATTAAACAAACCCCAAGATGCTCGATTTTGCATACAATGCAACACCACACCACAGCAACAAAAAATGTAAATTTGAAAAAAACTAACAAATACCAATCACCACTTTACAAATTTACAAATAGAAATTAAAAAAATAATACCATTTTATTGGACTGATACATTTAGCTTTCAGAGGCCAAAATCTCCTTCCTCAGGTCAATACAGTATAGTGCTGTTACAGTATCCTATCCTGTGACCTGAGGAAACAGTGCACGCCAAATTCAAAATTACCACTGGGCGCCTTCACTAGCCTGGTGGTAATCTCGATTTGGTGCGCGTTAGCCCTACCGCGTCTTAGTAAACGGGCTCCACAATGCATTTATCGTCATGTCTTTGATACTAGGCTAAGAGACTTTTTTCATTCTGGCATTCAAAATTTGAAAAATAGTGCTCACCCTGATGGCCCCCCAGAAATGTTAGTTTTGTGGTGAATATCATTCCAGGTGATGACATCATTGGAGCCAGAGGTACGAGACTGCCCCACTGTGAAAATCAATTTCTGTTCGAAGGCTTTCTTAAGCAGCTTCAGAATTTCTTGTCCTTCTTTATTGTTAGGTAAATATGCCTGTCGAGATGTTGGATAATATGGTTTCCCTGGGTTTGGATGGTTTGCCTGTTGTACAAAAAAAAAATATGCAAGCAATTCAAAACCTTTATATTCAAAAATAAGCTAAGGTGATAGCAATGTATATCTACCATACACACCTAGTCTTTATCTTCTGCATTTACAAATATATTTTCAAAGTTCACATTTCAGCACCATCCAAAGCAATGGTAATAAATTGCCTGTGGCTTAGAATTCACCTCCCCAAGGGGTCCTTTTACAAAGGCGCGCTGAAAAGTGGCTTGCCGTAGAGTAGGCACAGGTTTTGGGCGCGCACAGAATCATTTTTCAGCACACCTGTAAAAAAGCCCCCCCCCCCCCCCCCCAAAAAAACCCCCCCCGGACATGCGGCAAAATCAAAATTGCCGTGCATCCGTTTTGGGTCTCTGACCTAACCACCAGCCATAGACCTAGCCGTACAGAATTTGGGCGGCAAGATGCCACTTGGCGTGCGGCCGCTGCGTGTGTCCAAAAATAAAAATTATTTTTCGGACGTGCGCCAAAAATGAAATTACCACACAAGAGCCACGCGGTAGTCAGACGGTAAGTCAATTTTGGCATGCGCTGGGCGCACGTAGGTGCCTAAGTGGCTTAGTAAAAGGGGCCCTAGGTTTCTAGGATTGGTGAAGTCCTAAAAAGGGAGAATGCTTCTGAAAACCTATCATTTGGTTTCTACTATATCATTCGGCAGGAAAGGTCAGGGTTTCAGTGCTGGCATAGCTAGTAACAGGCAGCAAATGCCCTCTCAATTTCACTTTCATTCTATATTTGAAAGGTATGAATCCGCAAACGAACCTTTTCCGGAGATGGGAAGGCGGTAGAACGAGAGGGCATGAAATGAGATTGAAGGGGGGCAGACTCAAGAAAAATGTCAAGAAGTATTTTTTCACGGAGAGAGTGGTGGATGCTCGGAATGCCCTCCCACAGGAGGTGGTGGAGAGGAAAACGGTAACGGAATTCAAACATGCGTAGGATAAACATAAAGGAATCCTGCTTAGAAGGAAGGGATTCCCAGAAGCTTAGCCGGTGGTGGGAGGCAGGGCAGACTTATACGGTCTGTGCCAGAGCCAGTGGTGGGAGGCGGGGCAGACTTATACGGTCTGTGCCCTGAAAAAGACAGGTACAAATCAAGGTAAGGTATACAGAAAAAGTAGCACATGAGTTATCTTGTTGGGCAGACTGGGTGGACCATGCAGGTCTTTTTCTGCCGTCATCTACTATGTTACATCCTTAAAGCATAAATTTGCATGTAATTTCACATGCCGAAGTTTCATCGCAGTAAATTTCAGAAAGCAAGGACATTTCTTAGCTATTAAATAATTGGCACCAAGATGTAGGTGCCATGGAGGGGCATAATTGAAAGGGACATCCAAGTTTTGTTGAGGACGTCCTCGCAAAAAGTCCCGATGGAGGGGCAGGGAAACCAGTATTATCGAAACAAGATGGACGTCCATCTTTCGTTTCGATAATACGGTCTGGGACGTCCAAATCTTGAAATTTAGGTCGTCCTTACAGATGGTCGTCCCTAGACTTTGTCGTTTCTGATTTTCGGTGATAATGGAAACCAAGGACACCCAACTCAGAAACGACTAAATTGAAGCCTTTTGGTCGTGGGAGGAGCCAGCATTTCTAGTGCACTGGTCCACCTGACATGCCAGGACACCAAATGGGCACCCTAGGGGGCACTGCAGTGGACTTCATAAATTGCTCCCAGGTACACAGCTCCCTTACCTTGTGTGCTGAGCCCCCCAAATCCCACTACCCCCAACTGTACACCACTACCATAGCCCTTATGTGTGAAGGGGGGCACCTAGATGTGGGTACAGTGGGTTTCTGGTGGGTTTTGGAGGGCTCACATTTACCATCACAAGTGTAACAGGTAGGGGGAGGGATGGGCCTGGGTCCGCCTGTCTGAAGTGCACTGCACCCACTAAAACTGCTCCAGGGACCTGCATACTGCTGTCATGGACCTGAGCATGACATTTGACGTTGGCATAGAGGCTGGCACAAAATATTTTAAAAGATTTTTTTTTGAGGGTGGGGAGGGGTTAGTGACCACTGGGGGAGTAAGGGGAGGTCATCCCCAATTCCCTCCGATGGTCATCTGGTCAGTTCAGGCATCTTTTTGTGGCTTGGTCGTAAAAAAAACAGGACCAGGTAAAGTCGTCCAAGTGTTCGTCAGGGACGTCCTTTTTTTTTCCACTACGGCTCGAGGACATCCAAGTGTTAGGCACGCCCAAGTCCTGCCTTCGCTACGCCTCCGACATGCACCTGGGAACTTTGGTCATCCCTGTGTCGAAAAGCAGTTGGGGACGTCCAAAATCGGCTTTCAATTATACCAATTTGGACGACCCTGTGAGAAGGACGTCCATATTCCGATTTGTGTCGAAAGATGGGCGTCTTTCTCTTTCAAAAATAAGCCTGATAATGGTGGACTGAAGATAGTGCCAATTCTAAAATGGCACTTAGCCACACCTCTGCCAATATAGAATGTTAGTGCAAAGCTGTGTTGGAGGCATATTTTCAAAGCACTTTGGGAGGCTAAGTTCCATAGGTTTCTATGGAACTTTGGGAGGGTAAGTGCTTTGAAAATGAGCCTCTTGGTGTGCCAAAATTTAGGTGCACCTACTTACATGTCAATGGCTGGTCTGTTAGCGTACCCAAGTGTGCCATACAATACACACAACTGACAGTAATCTAGAACTTGAATGCATAACTTGATGACGTGCTCTTGGTTTACCCATGCTCTGCCCATACATACACCTGTCACAGTTATGCACTAAGTACTAAATTCTATATATGGCGCTGAAAAGAAATGCTAAACATTATTCTAATATAAATGGCGAGTGTCGTACTCACTCGCAAATGCGCAGTAGAGACCCTCTCTGCCCTGCCCCCGCGTCAATACGTAATGACGAGGGCAGAACAGAGAGGGTCTCTACTGCGCATTTGTGAGGAACACCATCGTCGCTAATGCTCCCCCCACCCGGAGTCGCCGCCGCCACCCACCTTCCACCCGGTCGGGCCCTCGCTCCGCTATTGAAACAGCGAGGGCATGCAGCACACAGCTCTGCTGAGCTGCCATCGGCCTTCCTTCTTCTTCTTTGCCTGTGTCCCGCCCTCGACGACGTTACGTCACACGAGGGCGGGACACAGGCAGAGAAGAAGGAAGGCCACGGCAGCTCAGCAGTACGACCGGGTGGAAGGTGGGTGGCGACAGCTCCGGGGGGGGGGGGAGGGGGGGAGATGAATTCGGAGGGGGAGCGGCAGCAGCGAACTCGGCGGTGGGGTGGGGGGCCTTTCAACCCCCCCCCTCCTATACTAGCCCGTTTTTACGGGCTGAATGGCTAGTTATTCTATAATCTGTGCTCCAAGTTGAGCGCCGTTTATAGAAAAGTGCCTAGCCCAGGATCCACGCTTAACTTTTAGGCATAAGGATTTACACTAAACTGAAACCTGGTGCAAATCCCTGCACCTAAATTAGGCACGAATCCGCCATATTATATAACACGTCATGCAAATTCTTGGAACGCCCACGACCTGACCATGCCCCCTTTTCAGATCTGTGCACAAGAAGTTACGTGCCCATCTTCATAGCATAGCGCCTAGCAAGACGCGTGCGTAAATTGTAATTACTGCTAATTAGCACCGATAATTCATTATTAGCACACAATTATCGGCATTAATTAGTTCGTTACTCAGTTGTGCATATGCCCAAATTTACGTGCACAATTCTGTGCACCATATATAGAATCAGGGTTAAGCGACTTCAGTGCATACTTTATAGAACAGCACCTAAACACTTACATGCGTAAATGCCAATTACTGGCGCCTCTGGCGTACATAAGTACTAGCATTCTTTAAACCACATATGCACTTACTACTACTACTTAGCATTTCTATAGCGCTGCCAGGGTTACGCAGCGCTGTACAAGTTTAAACATGGGGAAGGACAGTCCCTGCTCAAGAGAGCTTACAATCTAAAGGTTAAAAACTATGTAGTCAGTATAGGTATCAGGAATGGGAAGGTGGTTAGGCACCAAAAGCAAGGGAGAAGAGATGGGCCTTGAGTAAGGACTTGAAAATGGGCAGGGAGGGCGTATGGGCTCAGGAAGTCTGTTCCAGGCATAAGGTGATGCGAGGCAGAAGGGGCGGAGTCTGGAGTTAGCGGTGGTGGAGAAGGGTACAGAAAGGAGTGATTTGTCCTGAGAGCGGAGGTTACAGGTGGGAACATATGGGGAGAGGAGGGTAGAGAGGTAATGGGGGGCTGCAGATTGAGTGCACTTGAAGGTCAATAGGAGAAGCTTGAACTGTATACGGTAGCGGATCGGGAGCCAGTGAAGCGACTTGAGGAGAGGGGTGATATGAGAGTATTGGTTCACGCGGTAGATAAGACGTGCGGCGGAATTTTGGACAGATTGAAGGGGGGATAGGTGGCTAAGCGGGAGGCCAGCGTCTAATATTGACGTCTAATAGTAGCCAGTAAGTTTCAGAATAAGGAGGTTGAAGATTGCCTTTACATTTTTATTAAAACATGTAAAGTTACAAGCATTAGGCCTGTTTTTTGTTGTTCTAGAGCACTGGTATTCACTAACAAGCCTTGAGGGCTACAAACAAGTCAGGTTTTTCAGAATACCAGTATTGAATATGCATCAGATTTGCATGGTACCTCCATTGTATGTAAAACTATCTGGGTTTGACGCCAGACTTGAAAAATCTGAGACAGAGGACAGAAGCTGAGAAAGTATAGCGGTTGTGAAATATTCTACAGTATTGTATATTAGATTTTTTTTTCTCTCTATGGTCGAAGAACTTGATGGTTAGTGGATGACTACTGAATGGACAAGGATGATGATATGAACATTTGACATTATCACAGGATTCGAGGCACCCAAATCAGTATAATCAAAAGCCGATTTTGGGCGCCTACAACTGCACTCCGTCGCGGAAACGGCCAACGTTGACGGGGGCATGTCGCAGGCGGGACTGGGGCGTGTTTATCGGCCGAGCAGAGATGGGCGCCTTTGGCCGATAATCGGAAAAAAAAAAATGGGCGTTTTTAGCAAGAATTTAGGTCACTTTTTTGGACCCTTTTTTTTCACGAACAAGTCCCAAAAAAGTGCCCTAAATGACCAGATGACCACAGGAGGGAATCGGGGATGACCATCCCGACTCCCCCAGTGGTCACTAACCCCCTCCCACCAAAAAAAAAACCAACAACTTTAACAACTTTTTTTGCCAGCCTGTATGCCAGCCTCAAATGCCATACCCAGCTCCATCACAGCAGTATGCAGGTCCCTGGAGCAGTTGTTAGTGGGTGCAGTGGGGGGCCGAGAACCAGGGAGGCCAGGGCTCAAATCCTGCTTCTCTCACTAACACTCCATGTAACCTTCACTCTCTGTTGCCTCAGGTACAACTTAGGGTCCAATATTTAAAGGATTTATGTTTCTAAAATTGGCCTCTTTGAATACTTACTAGGGACTGAGTGCCTAAATTTATATAAAAAAGTCAATAAACTCCTAAATTATGGAGCATAAAAAGTAGGTGGCAACAGGGGTGGATTTAGGGCAAGGAAAATTGTTAGAAGCTTAGCACTGATTTTCAGTACTAGGCTTATAAATCTAGGCAAATGAATGGCAGGCCTAAATGTATATGCATAACGTTTAAGCTTCTACAATTAAATTATGATAAATTTTAAAGTGATAATTTATGCTTCTAACTTTGGCTTAAAATTAGGGCACAAATTTTGTAGCCCATTTTTTGTTTTGTTTATATTGAGCCCTTAGATTTTCCACTTGAATAGGAAAATAATGTGTGTACCTATTTGTAACTTGCCTTGAACTTGGAAAGATGAAGAATTAAAGCTAAAATTCAGATCCAAAAAAAACGTAATAATTACTGTGAATATGCATTGAATCAAAGTACTTCTAACTGTAGTTAACTGCCCTCAAAATATGTAAAGTAATACTCACTGCTTGAGTGCCACCCGAGAAAGTATAATTAATAATTATAGTATTACAGTGGTAACCAGGAAGTTGTGTAGAAATAGTCGTGTCAGACATGGTTCCGGGTGGCTGATTCCCCATGACAGTGCCATAGCATGTGTTGCATACAGGACATACTGGTTTCTGATTCATGGCTTTATGGATACACTCTTTACAGAACTCATGCTTGCACTTGGACAGCACCACTTTCTCCTCCAGTTTATCTAAGCAAATTGGACAGGTGATCTCTTTTTTCTCTCCTGTCGCTGCTTCTGATTCACGCTTTGAAATCACAGTAAAACCATCCATCTCTTCTACTTCCATGGGTACTTCTGTATCACTTGCAGTGGTTGTGGCCTGGGAATGGATGCCGGTAGCTTGCCCTCGCACACCCTGATTCAGAAAGTGGGCAACCTGTGCCACAGCATTTGACACGTGCTGTGGTAACCCAGTCATAGTCAGCGTACCACTGCTGTACTGAAGTGCCACATTCTGGTTTTCTTTCTGCAGCCTGTCGAGGAACAATTTCAACTTCTGGTCTTCCTCAGAATGTAGATTAAAGCGCTTTTGAACTAGACTGGCCATGATCCTTTGAAAGGCACCGATGAACCTTTCATAAGCACACAGGTATAGCTCAGAATCTTTGTTCTTAGGTTCGAACTGGATGCTCACTTTACCCGAGATGCTATTTTGATTCACAACAAACAAAGAATCATATTTGTGTTCTATTTCTTTAATTTCTTTGGTTAGCACGGTTTTCAGCAGAAATATCTGCGAGCTGTCAATTTCAATTCCGTTCTCCCAGGTGTAATTGGTACAGGTGATCCTGACAGGCTTTACAGGCCAGTTCTCCCTGTCATTCACCTTTTCCAGATAAGTTCTGGCTTGGGCGATCTCACTTCTTGGACCACGAAGAATTAGTAAATTTTCTTCTTCTTTCGCAAGCACTCTTGGAAACTTTGCTTTTAAGGATTGGACCGTTTCACTTATCTGGCTTTTGCTAGCCAATAAAGGAACTCTTTCTTGAGTAAGATTTTCTGCCGCTTTCTGGTAAATAGAAATAAACTGCTGATGGGCTTTGCTTACATTATTCTTGCCGTCAAGAGCTACAACACGGACAACGCGACAATCACCTGAATTGTAACTTTTGAAACACACGTTACATTTCACTTGTAATTCTTCGATCTCCTTCTGGCAAACATACGTAACATATTCATAGATGACCTCATCAACATTTATTTCGTTTTCTGTTTCCCTGGAGTTTAAGCTGTTCCCTCTTTCTGAAACTTCTCTTTTTCCCATACGCAGCTTCTCCAGGTATTGGTACACTTTGTCTATTTCGGTAAAGTCTCCGCTTATTTCTTCGATGCCAAGGTCAACCGACTCTTTCACTATTTTTAGGCTGGGAAACCGAGTTTTTATCTGCTTCCTCTGGTCTTTAGAAAACAAACTTGTATTCAAATGTGCTGTTATCTGCAGAAATATCTGGAAATAAATGAACACAAAGAAATTATTCTACAAAAAGGTAGGAGACCCTGGTTAAGGTGTAATATTAAAATAAAAGTAGAACAAAGCATGCAGAAGCCTAAGACAGCGGTGGCATAATTTCCCATAGAGGTTACAATTCTCACAAGTAAGGGCAGGTGAAGATTTCTATAGTTTAAGCTGGGGAAAAATCTTTTACTTTTGAATTTTCCATCCCGACATTGAATAAGTTCTGTCTAGATATCGATCTTTAGCCAAACATTTTCTGGTTAAATAGATGTCCTGTTTTGTGACGTGATTGGTTAATAAATATTTATATTTCTGTATTCTGGAAGTGTTTTCGTCCACCCCTACTTCTTGCGTTCTCAACCTAAGCGACCTGATATAAAATTATTCGTACCTGGGGCAATGGAGGGTTAAGTGACTTGCCCAGAGTCACAAGGAGCTGCAGTGGGTATTGAACCCAGTTCCCCGGGATCAGAGTCCGCTGCTCAGACCTTTAAGCTATACATCTCCTTCGTTGTTTGAGAAGAGCCAACTCTCCCTACTTCTTTGTCTGCTGTGACTGTCCTCACGTAGGGAATCAGCGCACCTCCACCCTTGTGTGTTTTTTTCCTTGTAATGTACATTTGCACCACATGTCAGTTGGGGCAAATGGCCGTGCCTACAGTTAGGCTTGCTTCCCAGATGTAAGCGCTATTCTATAAACTACGCCTAACTTTTAAGCCTGGCTTACAGAATAGCACTTTTTTTGCCACCATATACAGAATCTAGTCCAAAGTGGCAACTCCACTCTCTGCTGGAGCGACTGAACGTCAGTACCCTAAAAACATACAGTGGCTGAGACAACACCCTAGTTTTAAGCCCTAGAAAACAGCACACCAAGTTAGCACTTTTCTTCCCCCTTTCAGCCTGGTTCCTGCTCACACAAACCAGCCATCAGGACACCTCCAGCCAGTCAAGTTTTCAGGATGTCTGCAAAGAATACACCTGGAGTAGTTTTACATGCACTGCCTCCATTATATATAAATCTACTGCATGGAAATTCATTTGTGGATATCCTGAAAACCTGACTGACTGGAGGTGTCCAGAGGATCGAGTTGAGAATCCCTGGCCTGGTTAAAGAACGAGGTATGTCTGAACAGCAGTTTATCTTTTCCCTTCACACCCTACCAGGCCACTTCCTGTAATAGAGTGTTGCCACTGGTCCCCATGGCTGCTCCTTCCTCTCTTCCCATTTAGAAATAAAGTACAAAGGAAGAACTATGGAGAAAAATTTTTAAAAAGCACATGTGCTTTGTTGTTGCCACTCTGCTACAGATACTGAACCTAAACAGACAAATGCAGGTAAGAGAAGGAAACAGAAGAAATACGGGGAAAGATGCAGAGAAGAGGATCAAGAAGCGAAAAGTAATATGGAACGAGATGAGGGGCAGGGCCGCCCCCGGGGCCCCCCACTGAGGTAGTCGTCGCCCCCCCCCCCCTCTGTCCACCATCGGGCCAGGCCCCCCCCTGAATTCAAATCATAGCGCCTCACCTTGACATCGCTCCGTGTGAAAGAAGCGCAGCAGCGGCAGTCTGAAGATCGCCTCCCTTCGGGCCTTCCCTCCCTGTGTCCCGCTCTCGTCTGACATAACTTGCGCGAGGGCAGGACACAGGGAGGGAAGGCCCGAAGGGAGGCGATCTGCAGACTGCTCCGCTTCTTTCACACGGAGCAAGGTCAAGGTGAGGCGCTTTGATCTGAATTCAGGGGGCCCCGGTCTGGTGGTGGATGGAGAGAGGCGGGCGGAGGGGACTGCGGCGCCGAGCCCCCCTTGGAGGCCTGGGCCCATGGAATTTTGTCCCCCCTGCCCCCCACTCGGCAGCCCTGATGGGGGGGGGGAGGAATATGTGGAAAGAAGCCAGGCTACGCTCCTAGTCCGCATTCACTCTGGTGGGGGGTAGAGCTTCAATATAGCATTTTGACAGACAGGCAAGTCTGGGAGTCCTTCAGAACTTGCCTGTCACTCATGCTTGAATATATATATATATATATTTTTTTTTTTTTGGGGGGGGGGGGGGGGGGGGGGAATAGTTTTGTTAAAATAACAGAGCTGAAGAGAGTGAGGTAAAAGATGACCTGCCAGGTGAAGGAATCTCATCTTCTTATTCATACACCACTGGACATTGGGTGGCGGAGCAGGTGGGGGGGGGGGGGGGGAAGAGGGGTTGGTGGTTGGGAGGCTAGGATAGGGGAGGGCAGACTTATACTGTCTGTACCAGAGCCGGCGATGGGAGGCGGGACTGGTGGTTGGGAGGCGGGAAATACTGCTGGGCAGACTTATACGGTCTGTGCCCTGAAAAAGACAGGTACAAATTCAAGATATGAGTTTATCTTGGGCAGACTAGATGGACCATGCAGGTCTTTTTCTGCCGTCATCTACTATGTTACTATGAGGCATATTTTCAAAGCACTTAGCCTCCCAAAGTTCCATAGAAACCTATGGAACTTAGCCTCCCAAAGTGCTTTGAAAATATGCCTCTATGTATGTTACTCTTTAATCTTACTGTACCCCCACAATGTGTGTGCAACTGTGAATTGCATTGTTTTGTATTTGTTACTTCTTGCTAGTTAAATTCTGGATTTCATAGGTCAGTCCCTTACATGTGACCCCTTCCTTCTTCTCACTAGCCCTGGCCTGTGCTCTTTTGCCTTCTGGATATTCCTGCTCCCCTCCCTCCCCCACATCTTTGTGTGCATGAAAAAGAAAAGCATCCATTGTTGCCTCAGCCCTACTAGCAAGATTTTCTTCTGTTCCTCTCCATCCCTGAAGGGCTACCTTCGAAAGCTAATGAAAAAAATGTATTAAGTTAGTCCAATAAAAAAAAAAGGTTATCATCTTATTTTCTTTTCTATGTTTTATTTTATTCTGTTTCTACTGACTGCTTTTAGAAGTGGACTAACACGGCGGCTACCATATCTCTCTCTCCATCCCCTGCAATTGCGTTGCCTTTTCACCTCTTGTTTAACATTTGACACTGTTCGGTAACTATCTCAGTAACCCTTCTAGTCTGAGGGTGTTGAACGGAAGCAATTTAGACAAAATCATCCTGCCTGGACAGAGCTCCTCTGGTTCAACTACACCTCCATGCATTATGTTTCAACAATTTTTTATTGATGATAAATCAAGTACAACAGACAAAATTATATGATCAGATACAATCGTATCAATACCAAGCAAATACATTTCGCTGCACGCCATTATCATCAACAGTTTATTTTATATGCCAAACTATCCCGCATCCCTAATTCCCCTACCCCCTTTAGTATCCCCCCTGATAGCTAAACGGTCAAACTGCCATGATTCCCAGAGGGGCCTGGACTCTGATAGCTCCCCCGGGAACCCATTACAATGCAACATTCTGATGACCAGGGAGTCAAGGGACACACATCCAACACATCACGTTTCCATCAATTCGCATACCTATACCAGCATTACAGACGTTGGATGATTACTGCAGCCCCCAACTTTTGCAGTTTTATCCCCCCTCCCCTTCCCTCCTGTCTGTTTGTTTGCATTAAAGAGCAGTTGGAAACTAAGGGACCCTTTTACTAAACAAACATTTTTTTATTTTTTGTTGTTGAAGGGACATTTCAGGGGACAGAGAGTAGGCATTCCTGTGCTAATCAGTTAATGCAGGCTATATTAACATACACTGGTTAGCGCAGGAATACAACATGAACCCTAACCACCTACAAAGCGGGTGGCAGTACATGCTCATGCGGTAACATTTTTTAATGGTCATGGGCTCATGCCAATATGAATGCATGGCTGTTAATACAAAAATGGGAAAAAGGCCGTTTTATGGCTGCAGAAAAAAACCCGCACAAGGGTGCGCCAAGACCATTTTTTTTTTACTGCAGTTTAGTAAAAGGACCCCTTGGAGGTTGAATCTTCTCGTGAACGCTGAAGCGGGTTTAACTTAATGGTGAATACTGTAGGACAGTGTGAGATCAGATCAAAAGTACCTTTTGGGATAAGGTGTCAGCTGAATCCTGGTGGTATACTTCCTGTAAGTGTCTTTCCGTTGCATCCTCCTGCCACTGTAGTAATGAATTCATTTCAGAAGCTTCGCTGCTTTCACGATTCCAGGGTTTGACAGAAATCTTCAGTGTTGAACTGTCAAAGCGGAGAAAGTGGTCTTTTTTGGATATCACACGCTCATAAGCTGATTGAGAAAAAAAAACATTAATAGGTTTCCGTTATGTTACGTATGTTACTCTTATGCTAACTCCGCTTTTTAAATCTGACTATTTCAATTATATAAAAGTTTTCATCTCTTGAAGCTTACATCAGTGGTAGTCAAGCCGATCCTCGAGGCTTGACTATTGGAAGCTGTTTGATTGTCCCTAGTTATTAGGGAAATAATTTAGGAGAACACTAGACAATCTATTTTCTCAGTCCAGGGCCCCGAATTGTGGAACCAGTTATCTTCTCATTTAAGGAAGCAATCCTCTGTAGTATTTAACACAAGACTGAAGCATCCAATAAGCCTATCCTAGCCAACCCAACTTACTATGTCCTGGAAATAACACACTGAACAGCCTAAGGCATCTATAACTAACAAATGAACAGCTCTGTTCCTCTTATGCATCCAGTTTTCTGTTGGGAATGATTAACGGGAAAGCACCACTTATACCCACGTGAAAATCTATTCCATATTTATGGGATTATGAGGTGGATCTGGCCAAAGATCTGGATGTCACTGGTATTGCAGGGGTAGGCTTGACTATATATATATACAGAATAACAAGTGTCAGTGCAGGCCAAGGGTTGTGTACACCGATGATCTCTCCTACTTTTGGAATGTAGGAGGTGAAGTAAAAAGGTGGACTATTTCAGTTGTTTTTCAATTGTAGCCCTTGGATGTTCGAGACAGCAGTCATATATTGCAGAGGACATGATGTTCACCAAGATATGTTTCATCTAGGAACATGCTTGTGTCCTTTGCAAAAGAAGTAAAGCAAGGTCTACAATGGACAGTTTCTGAATGGGAAGGCTTTTCTGGACAGGCTCTTATATAAGAGTGTTGGTCAAAGATTTTTGTTGGGTTTCTCATTTTTAGGTCCATGATTGTACTTTTTAAAATTTTCACCAGAGCCTGGTATTGCAAAAGTCGTTTTGCTATCCAATGAATACAACTTGACTATTCTTGTTGGGGATTGGGGGGGGAAGGGTGGCTTTCTTTTTCAGAGGACAATGTCGAAGGGTGGAAACTTGTCACTGTGGAAAGGTATAAGGGAGCCTTCTTTTTTTTATCAAATGTTTAATGGTTGTATTAAGCCAAACTGGATTCAATCAACAGCGTTACTTACAGCATGGCCACGGAGGAGTCGGACGAAGAAGATATATGAAGACTTTGGGTCGGCTGGCGGGGGTTGGGGTCCCCCGCCAGCGGAAGAAATATTTTTAAAGGCAGGAGGAAGCGGACCTCAGCTGGCGGGGGTGGGGAACCCCCACCAGCAAAGGTAAGTAGCAGGGGAGTGTTGACGGCGGGAGGGAGGTGGAGAGAGGTAGTGGCGGCGGAGGGGGGGGGGGGAGGTAAAATGTGCCCCCTCCCGCCGGACTCCAGATACGCCCCTGTGATATTCTAGTGCTCACTGCAGTGTTTAAGATGCTTTCCTTTTCCTTGCGAGCCTTGTAGAAATTACTGCTTATTGTATGCTAGAATTGCTCTATAGGACCCGAGCGTCTTGTATTCTCGGTATGCCCAGTACTAGATTTTGAAGGAGGAGTGTTAAATGCCCTAGGTACGCCACCACTGATCGTATCTCCACTCCTGTGCGACCCCTTCAGTCTCCCCCATACTTTTTTGCTGTCGGTGACCTAGTAGAGACAGAAAAAGCACTCTCGGTGCTGCCACCCCCCTGAGATGGCTTCCCTACGTGCTGCTATCTTCCCCAGCCTGCCACCCACTAGGATCCCTTACTGGCACTGCTATTCGGCATTGAAGGAAACCGTTCAACGCTCCGGGATCACCAAGAAGAGGACACAGAGAACTGCAAAGCAAGGACAAGGGTGCACCGGCCAGGAACGGCGCAGGAAGGAGGCTGGGGCCATAGGAGCCAACTTTTCAAAATTATTGGGGGTGCTAAGCCCAATGGAAATTACCCCTCCCTGGGCACATACATGGAATTTTCTCAATATTGGGGGTGGAGGTACTACTACTACTTAACATTTCTAGAGCACTACTAGGGTTACGCAGCACTGTACAGTTTAACAAAAAAGGATGGTCCCTGCTCCAAGGAGCTTACAATCTAATGGGCGAAATGTCAAGTTGGGGCGGTCTAGATTTCCTGAATAGAGGTGTAGTGGTTAGGTGCCGAAGGCGACATTGAAGAGGTGGGCTTTGAAGATGGGCAGGGAGGGGGCCTGGCTGTATAGGCTCAGGGAGTTTATTCCAAGCACCCCCACACAGAGTCGGCGCCAATGGCTGGGGCAAGGTTGCACCGGGATTGTAAGCTCTTTGAGCAGGGACTGTCTTTCTTCTATGTTTGTGCAGCGCTGCGTATGCCTTGTAGTGCTATAGAAGTGATAAATAGTAGTAGTAGTAGTCTCTTGTAACCAGAGCTAATATTGTGATGTCATAATGCCTGAGGCCACCAATAAGAGCCAACCTCATCAGTGATGTCACAATGGCTTGATTGTCCTATACTTGGCTTACTTTTATTACATAGCTCTTTGAGCAGGGACTGTCTTTCTTCTATGTTTGTGCAGCGCTGCGTACGCCTTGTAGCGCTATAGAAATGCTAAATAGTAGTAGACTTGGGATGATCGGTGTTGAGCGTGCACCGGGAACCGGAGGAGGAGGTTTCATTCGATTCACCCCCTCCCCCTAAGCACCATACCTGCCTTGTCCTTGAAAAACACCAGATAGACGCCTTCCTCCGACTTTGCTTTCACGCTGCATTCGCCTCCTCCGGACGTCTTTCTCTGGAAATAACCTTCCAGCTTCGTCTTTAACTTCGAGGACGGCGGCGACACCTGCACCAGGACGGCAAACAACGCCTCGGTTCGTTCCATGACGACTCCGGCCATGACTACTCGGGACCGCGCGCGGCTGGGCACCAGCTTTCGCTTTCGTTTTCCCTTTCCTGCTTATAGGGCGGTGCCGCCGAAGAAGAACCGAAACTCAAACTAACTCACTCTCTCTCTCTCTCTTCAGTGACTTTGCCACAGCCAGGGCTCCTCCGGCAACAATAGAGCTAGCGAGGCGCGCGCAAAGCGGAGAGAGCGCGGCACGCGGCGGCGGCGGCTGCTCGTCCAGTGAGAGAAGAATTTGGTTTCGGCCGGGCCCCGGGGATGAAGGAGAGGCTCGAGGCCGGGTTAGTAGTCCTGCTGCCTTGCCAGCCGCGTAATTCTCTCCTCCGAACCCCCCCCCCCCCCAACTGTAACGTAAACTGTGTAGGCGCTTCCGTCGCCCCCCCCCAAAAAAAAAAAAAAACAACAAAACTTGCATGTCCTGGGCGGCGGTTGTGCTTTTATGCTTTTCTGTGCTGAGGTGGGTAAGGTTACTAAAGTTACAAGCTGCTGCCCTAATGCAAACTGAAAGTGCCTCACGACTGTTCTTCGAGTCTCACAGGGCCTTAACTTTTTATTTTTGCTGTTTCTCTGGGAAACGATGTACTACTACTACTATTTCGCATTTCTATAGCGCTACAAGGCGTACGCACAAACATACGTACAGCGCTGCACAAACATAGAAGAAAGACAGTCCCTGCTCAAAGAGCTATGTAATAAAAGTAAGCCAAGTATAGGACAATCAAGCCATTGTGACATCACTGATGAGGTTGGCTCTTATTGGTGGCCTCAGGCATTATGACATCACAATATTAGCTCTGGTTACAAGAGACTACTACTACTACTATTTATCACTTCTATAGCACTACAAGGCATACGCAGCGCTGCACAAACATAGAAGAAAGACAGTCCCTGCTCAAAGAGCTATGTAATAAAAGTAAGCCAAGTATAGGACAATCAAGCCATTGTGACATCACTGATGAGGTTGGCTCTTATTGGTGGCCTGAGGCATTATGACATCACAATATTAGCTCTGGTTACAAGAGACTACTACTACTACTATTTATCACTTCTATAGCACTACAAGGCATACGCAGCGCTGCACAAACATAGAGGAAAGACAGTCCCTGCTCAAAGAGCTTACAATCTAATAGACAAAAAATAAATAAAGTAAGCAAATCAAATCAATTAATGTGTACGGGAAGGAAGAGAGGAGGGTAGGTGGAGGCGAGTGGTTACAAGTGGTTACGAGTCAAAAGCAATGTTAAAGAGGTGGGCTTTCAGTCTAGATTTAAAGGTGGCCAAGGATGGGGCAAGACATAGGGGCTCAGGAAGTTTATTCCAGGCGTCGGGTGCAGCAAGACAGAAGGCGCGAAGTCTGGAGTTGGCAGTAGTGGAGAAGGGAACAGATAAGAAGGATTTATCCATGGAGCGGAGTGCACGGGAAGGGGTGTAGGGAAGGACGAGTGTGGAGAGATACTGGGGAGCAGCAGAGTGAATACATTTATAGGTTAGTAGAAGAAATAAACACAAACCCTATAGGGACTCCGACGCCCTGCATTAGGACCTTATAGACCATTGACTTTTTTTTTTAAACAAAAGAGAGATCGGCATGAAACAAAATATTTCTTTTTAATATTTTATTATTATTTATTGCATTTGTATCCCACATTTTCCCACCTATTTGCAGGCGCAATGTGGCTTACAGAGTCTTGTTATGGCATTAACATTCCAGGATATCGGATACAATTAGTGATGCATCAAGGTTAAGTGGGGGGAACAGAAAAGAGTTAGGTGAGTAAGTATAGAAGGTAGATTATCTTAGCTGGATTGGGTTGGCGAAGTAGTCGAGTGAGGTTTTTAAAACTTGTGCCAGGAACATGCTCAAAACAGAATAATCCACTTGTGTATCCAAAATGTATGCTTCTACAAATGAGATAAAGTGAAGATGTGATGAGAGAGTTTAATTTTAATTCCATTTCGTTTCAGTATATTCCATCGTTATAAAACCTGGCTTCCCAAAGGAAGATTACAACAACACTTAAGAGGAAGCTATCAGGAAACAGGATATTCTCACTAAGATTTAGCCATTTATTACCCTATTCCATAGAACAGTGTGGAAAAAAGAGCACAAAATACAGTTTATTACTGCTGTTTTTAACTGCTATAATATTTTATGCTGTTTACCCCCCCCCCCCCCCCCCCCCCCCCCCCCCAGTTTACAAAGCCGCTGTAGGAGCTGCCTTGCACCAATGCCAAGCTTTCATAAGTATTGCCATACTAGGACAGTTCAAAGTTCCATCAAGCCTAGCATCCTGTTTCCAACAGTGGCCAATCCAGGTCACAAATACCTGGCAAGATCCCCCAAAAAGTACAAAACATTTTATGCTGCTTATCCTAGAAATAGTGGATTTTCCCCAAGCCAATTTAATAATGGTCAATGGACTTTTCCTCTAGGAAGCTGTCCAAACATTTTTTTAAAACTCTGCTAAGCCAACCACCTTAACCACATTCTCTGGCAATGAATTCCAGAGTTTAATTACACGTTGAGAGACTAAGAGGTATATTTTCAAAGCACTTTGGGAGGCTAAGTTCCATAGGTTTCTATGGAACTTTGGGAGGCTAAGTGCTTTGAAAATGAGCCCCTAAAAGGTTTCTCAGATTCATTTTAAATCTACTACTTTGTAGCTTCATCGCATGCCCCCTAGTCCTAGTACCCCTGGAAAGTGTAAACAAACGCTTTGTCTACCCGTTCCACTCCACTCATTTTATTGACCTCTATCAAATCTCCCCTCAACTGTCTTTTCACCAAGCTGAAGAGCCCTAGCCGCTTTAGCCTTTCCTCATAGGGAAGGCGTCCCATCCCCTTTATCATTTTCGTCGCCCTTCTCTGCACCTTTTCTAATTCCATTATATCTTTTTTGAGATGCAGTGACCAGAATTGAACACAGTATTCGAGATGCGGGCGCACCATAGAGCGATGCAAAGGCATTATAACGTACTGATTTTTGTTTTCCATTTCTTTCCTAATAATACCTAACATTCTATTTGCTTTCTTAGCCGCAGCAGCACACAGAGCAGAAGGTTTCAATGTATCATCAACAACACCTAGATCCCTTTCTTGGTCCGTGACTCCTAATGTGGAACCTTGCATGACGTGGCTATAATTCGGGTTCCTCTTTCCCACATGCATCACTTTGCACTTGCTCATATTAAACATCATCCGCCATTTAGACGCCCAGTCTCGTAAGGTCCTCTTGTAATTTTTCACAGTCCTCCTGTGATTTAACGACTTTGAATAACTTTGTGTCATCAGCAAATTTAATTACCTCACTAGTTACTCCCATCTCTAGGTCATTTATAAATATGTTAAAAAGCAGCGGTCCCAGCACAGATCCCTGGGGAACCCCACTAACTACCCTTCTCCATTGAGAATACTGACCATTTAACCCTACTCTCTGTTTTCTATCTTTTAAGCAGTTTTTAATCCACAATAGGATAGTACCTCCTATTCCATGACTCTCCAATTTCCTCTGGAATCTTTCATGAGGTACTTTGTCAAACGCCTTTTGAAAATCCAGATACACAATATCAACCGGCTCCCCTTTATCCACATGTTTGTTCACCCCTTCAAAGAAATGTAATAGATTGATGAGGCAAGATTTCCCTTCACTAAATCCATGTTGGCTTTGCCTCATTAATCCATGCTTTTGAATATGTTGTGTAATTTTGTTCTTTATAATAGTCTCTACCATTTTGCCTGGCACTGACGTCAGACTCACCGATCTCCTCTGGAACTTTTTTTAAAAAATCAATGTTACATTGACTACCCTCCAATCTTCTGGTACCACGCTTGATTTTATGGATAACTTACATATTAACAACAATAGTTCCGCAAGTTCATTTTTCAGTTCTATTGGTACTCTGGGATGAATACCATCCGGTTCAGGAGATTTGGTACTCTTCAATTTGTAGAACTGCCCCATTACTTCCTACGGGTTTATAGAGATTTCATTCAGTTTCTCCGACTTGTCAGCTTTGAATAACATTTCTGGCACTAACAATAGTTCTGCAAGTTTCATTTTTCAATTCTATCAGTACTCCGGAATGAATACCATCCGGTCCACAAGATTTGCTACTCTTCAATTTGTCAAATTGCCCCATTACATCCTCCAGGTTTATAGAAATTTCAGTCAGTTTCTCCAGCTCATTAGCTTTGAATTCCATTTCTGGCACCGGTATCTCTCCCAGATCTTCCTTGGTGAAGACCAAAGCAAAGAATTCATTTAATCTCTCTTCTATGGCTTTGTCTTCCCTGATTGCTCCTTTTACCCCTTGGTCATTTAGCGGTCCAACCGATTCTTTTGCTGGCTTCTTGCTTTTAATATACCTAAAATAATTTTTACTATATGTTTTTGCCTCCAACACAATCTTTTTTTTCATAGTATCTCTTTGCCTTCCTTATCAGCGCTTTGCATTTGACTTGACATTCCTTATGCTGTTTCTTATTATTTTCAGTCGGTTCCTTCTTCCATTTTCTAAAGGATTTTCTTTTAGCCCTAATAGCTTCCTTCACCTCACTTTTTAACCATGCTGGCTGTCGTTTGGTCTTCTGTCCTCCTTTTTTTTAATATGCAGAATATATTTGGTCTGGGTTTCCAGGATGGCGTTTTTGAACAGCATCCATGCCTGATGTAAATTTTTGACCCTTGCAGCTGCTCCTCTTAAGTTTTTTTTTTCACCGTTCTTATTTTATCGTAGTCTCCTTTTTGAAAGTTAAACGCTAATGTATTGGATTTCCTGTGTATAATTATTCCAAAGCTAATATCAAATCTGATCATATTATGATCACTGTTATCAAGCAGCCCCAGCACCATTAACCTCCCGCACCAGATCATGCACTCCACTAAGGACTAGGTCCTGTACCAGCTGCTCCATAAAACAGCCCTTGATTTTGCCAAGGAATTTTACTTCCCTAGCATGCCCTGATGTTACATTTATCCAGTCAATATCGGGGTGATGGAAAATCAGCCGTTATTGTGTTGCCCAGTTTGTTAGCCTCCCTAATTTCTGATAACATTTCTACATCCGTCTGTTCATCCTGCCCAGGCAGATGGTAGTACACTCCTATAGCTACCCTATTCCCCTGTACACATGGAATTTCAAGATATGTTTTGTTTCCTGCAGAATTTTGCAATCTACTTGATTCAAGGCCCTCCTTAATCATACAGTGCTACCCCTCTACCAATTCGATCCACCCTATCACTACGATACAGTTTGTACCCTGGTATGACAGTGTCCCATTGGTTATCATTCTTCCACCAGGTCTCAGAGATGCCTATTATATCTAATTTTTCATTTAGTGCAATATATTCTAACTCTCCCATCTTATTTCTTAGGTTTCTGAAATTTGCATATAGACATTTCAAACTATGTTTGTTCCTATTTTAATCATGCTCAGTAGTTGACAGTATTAATTTGTAATCTTTTGTCTGATTTTTATTTTTATTTAAGGACACCTGATCTACTACGGTCTCTTTTGCAACCTCACTATCAGGATACCCTATCTTCCCTGTTTTGGTGATATCTTTGAAAAATACCTTATTCCGAACCGTTCACTTTTGAGCGACTGTCGACCTTCCCCAGTTTCTAGTTTAAAAGCTTCTCTATCTTCTTTTTAAATGCTGATGCCAGCAGCCTGGTCCCCCACCCTAGTTAAGGTGGAGCCCATCCTTTCGGAATAGGCTCCTCCTTCCCCAGAATGTTGCCCAGTTCCTAACAAATCTAAAACCCGCCTCCCTGCACCATCGTCTCATCCATTCATTGAGACTCCGGAGCTCTGCCTGTCTCTTGGGCCCTGCGCGTGGAACGGGTAGCACTTCAGAAAATGCAACCCTAGAGGTTCTGAATTTGAGCTTTCTAAATTGTCAGAAAATAATATACAAATCTGTACTAGCAGCAGGGTCTTCATACCAGAGTATGAAGCAATAGAATTTATTACCAAAATACCTAAGATGTATAACCTAATATCTGAGTGTTCAGAAACATTTAAAAGCGTTCTTTTTTTTTTTTTTTTTTTAGTAAATCTTTAGGTGAGGAAAAGAACGAACTAAACCCATTCCACAGTTGATATGTCTCTACTTAGTCTGTTCCTCTTGTATTAGAACAGTCATATGGACCTCTGGTGCCCAATTTCTAGCTCTTTTAGTCACTTTGTACAGTACTCAGTAAAAATGTTCAGGTTGTTTTAGTTTTGTAAGCCACATTGAACCAACAAGTCAGGTGATCAAATTTACAGATGACAAAAAATTATTCAAAGTTGTTAAATCACATACAGATTGTGAGAAATTGCAGGAGGACCATGCAAGATAGGGAGGCTGGACATCCAAATGGCAGCTGAAATTTAATGTGAACAAGTGTAAAATGATGCACATTGGGAAGTATTACCCAAATTATAGCCACACAATGCTAGGTTCCACACTAGGAGCCATTGTGGGCAATAAGTTGAAATCTTATACTTAGTGTATGTTGGTGGCCATACATAACAAGCAGAATGTTAGGAATTATTAGAAAAGTTGAGTGAAGAAATGTTTTCTCCAATTTGTTTTAAATTTACTACATTATAGCTTCATCGCATGCCCCCTAGTCCTAGTATTTTTGGAAAGCGTGAACAGACTCTTCACATCTACCTGTTCAACTCCACTCATTATTTTATAGACCTCTATCATATCTCCCCTCAGCCGCCTTTTCTCCGACCTGAAGAGCCCTAGCCGCTTTAGCTTTTCCTCATAGTGAATTTTATTTTAGAAGCTCTATTCTTGTTTTGGACCTCTGAAAACTGGCATTTAAATGTTCGTGTTGCATGGACGTCTAAATCAACAATTCTACAAAGGCAGCATATAGACATCTAACCCTGCAGGACGTCCATGTGGCAAGGGTGCATGGTCTAGGCATGTTTCGGGTGAGACTAAGGGAGGACCCAAAAAATTAATTCCCAACTCCTATCGCAGAAGAAGAAGGGGCGTCCAAGTGTAAAAAAGAAGAATGTATGGGGCCCTTTTACTAAGGTGTGGGTAGTGCGTGCTAAATCGTTACTACTACAAGGCTAGTGCTTGCGCCCAGTGGTAATTCTGAGTTTGCTGCACACAGAATCCCGTGGTAGAAAATAATTTTCTCTATTTTCTATCATGTGGGGGATGGGGGTTACCGGCGTTAATCAGCAGTCAGCGCACGCTGCATGGTTACGTACCTTCTGTCTCGCTGCACCCTACGCCTGGAATAAACTTCCTGAGCCCCTACGTCTTGCCCCATCCTTGGCCACCTTTAAATCTAGACTGAAAGCCCACCTCTTTAACATTGCTTTTGACTCGTAACCACTTGTAACCACTCGCCTCCACCTACCCTCCTCTCTTCCTTCCCGTTCACATTAATTGATTTGATTTGCTTGCTTTATTTAGTTTTTGTCTATTAGATTGTAAGCTCTTTGAGCAGGGACTGTCTTTCTTCTATGTTTGTGCAGCGCTGCGTATGCCTTGTAGCGCTATAGAAGTGATAAATAGTAATAGTAGTAGTCTCTTGTAACCAGAGCTAATATTGTGATGTCATAATGCCTCAGGCCACCAATAAGAGTCAACCTCATCAGTGATGTCACAATGGCTTGATTGTCCTATACTTGGCTTACTTTTATTACATAGCTCTTTGAGCAGGGACTGTCTTTCTTCTATGTTTGTGCAGCGCTGCGTATGCCTTGTAGCGCTATAGAAATGCTAAATAGTAGTAGTAGTAGAAAACAGAGAAGATCATAATTCCGCAGTATCTATTTCATGGACTGACTACACCTTGAGTATTCTTTCCAATTCTGGTCAGCCCATATTGAAAATGTTAGCATAATCCTACCAAGTACTCGTGACCTGGATTGGCCACTGTTGGAAACAGGATATTGGGCTTGATGGACCTTTGGTCTGACCCTGTATATCAAGTCTTACGTTTTTTATGCTTCCATTTTGCAAAATGAGTTGTTTTGTATACAACACATATTATTTGGTACATATGAGGTCAGATTTTCATGTGTTATGGTGTAATAATTCATATTGTAGAAATTTATCAAGCATTTATTTCTTGTTAACTCATGTTATTTGCCATAAATCCAAATCCTTAGAATGTGGCTTAGTAAACCGGCCTCATAATACATGCGTGTATTAATGTAAAATTTGTAGATTATTCTAATCTTGTCACTGTTTATGTGTTTTCTTCTTTAGGTGCGCATGAGAGTTTGTAAACTGGAAAACACAAAACGTATACGAGACAAATTGAAATAGAAAATAAACTGACAGGAAAGAATGGCCCATTCAAAGGTAATAACTAATACTGAATTACCGTATTGAGTAAACACTTAGGTAATTTTACTTTTCTTTTTAAAAAGAAAGTAGCTTTACAATGCGATGTCAGTGGTGCAGGTGCAGACAGAGACTTATGGGACTGAATAATGAAAAAGAAAGAATATTGTATATTTTGTCCCCCAAATTCTATATAGGTTTTCCAAATTTGGATGCAGATCCCAGATCCATTCACAAACAAATTAATTTTTTATTTTATTTTATTAGCAAAAAAAAAAAAAGGTTCCGGTATGCCGTACCAGTGCGTACCGGCACAAAAAAAAGCACTGATTTACATAGACATAATATTAAACATTTCAATGCCAACCAGGATGCGACCTTTGTGGGACAGCACTTTAGAAAACCAGAACACTGTATCAATGATCTTATGGTGAGAATACTAGAAGGAAATTTTAAGACGATCCAAGAAAGACCTTTGAAGTCATAATGATGAACTATTTTGACACCCACCAGACAGGGTTCTGGGCTTTCTATCCCACTATAAACCATAAAATTATACTGCTTTGTCAGCCTCTTATCGGGCATCCATCTCTCTCTCTCTCCCACCTAGCTCCCCCTGTTTATTTTATTTATTTATTTTTTATTTTGCTGACACCTTTTCAGTAGTAGCTCAAGGTGACTTACATTCAGGTACACTGGGTATGTCTATGACCCCGGAGGGCTCAACAATCTAAGTTTGTACCTGAAGCAATGGAGGGTTAAGTGACTTGCCCAAGATCACAAGGAGCAACAGTGGGTTTGAACTTGCCACCTCTGAATGTCAAGACCAGTGCTCTAACCACTAGGCCACTCCTCCACGCTGTTTTTCACCTAACCTACCCCACCCTCTTCCTGTGAGACTGTCATTGGAATTCTTTTGTGTTTCACTTATATGTTATATACACTTATTATTATTATTATTATATACTTATGTACTTATACATACCCAGTGTACCTGATTGTAACTCACCTTAAGCTACTACTGAAAAAGGTGTGAGCAAAATTAAAATCTCTCTATATAAAAGGCAACACCAACGTTCTATGAAGCCTCTAGATGGAAGTGTGAAGGGGGAGAGATATCCGGTTTCCCCATGAGTGTCTGCCCCGCCCTGTCTGTAACACAAACAGTCAGTGAAGGAAAACAGCACAGCACGAAATCGCTGGCTCTGTAACAGTGAAGGACTCAGAGGGGGGAGGGGAGAGAGGCCAGAGGGCAGGGACACACACACTCCCACATGCACACAGAAGAAAACCTTGCTAGCCCCCCCCCCCCCCCCCCCGTTTCATTTGCATCAGAAACAGGGCTTTTTTTACTGAAGGACTCGGAGGGGAGAGAGGGCAGAGGGCAGGGACACACACACTCCCACATGCACACAGAAGAAAACCTTGCTCTCCCCCCCCCCCCCCCCATTTCATTTGCATCAGAAACAGGGCTTTTTTACTGAAGGACTCAGAGGGGGGAGGGGAGAGAGGGCAGAGGGCAGGGACACACACACTCCCAAATGCACACAGAAGAAAACATTTCTAGCCCCCGTTTCATTTGCATCAGAAACGGGGCTTTTTTACTAGTAAATAATAATACATCTTCTGATATTTGTCAACATTTGCTTATTTCTAATCTGAAGAAGGGTTACCTTCAAAAACGAATCAAAAAATGTATTGCTAGTCCAATTAAAAAAAAAAAGGTATCATCTTATTTTCTTCACTCTTTTACCTCTAAAAGTGGACTGACGCAGCTACCACACCACTTTACTATGTAACTTTGTAAGTCTAAGTGCTTTGAAAATACGCTGCTAAGTAATACTTTATTTGTTTTAGAAATTCTTGTTCAAATTACTGACGGTACTTTGACCATTTTTTTGGCACTAGTGGTTTTAAAATGTATTCATGAAATAGATAAGAAATGGTTTATCACGCTTTTTGTTTTTCACAGGATACCACATATTCTGAAACAAAATCAGGTAAGAATCGGCTCCTTTTATATTGTGCAATAGCCTGTGATTTATACCAGAAGTCCCCAGATTTGGCCCTCAAGGGCTGCAAACCAGTCAGGTTTTTTTTTTTTTTTAGGTTTCCACAATGAATATGCCGGCGATATGCTTACATGCGCTGCCTCCATTGTGTGCATATTCCTGAAAGTCAGCTGGGTGTGGTCCTTACGGACCAAGTTTTGGGATCCCCCTGATTTCCTGGTTTTATACAAATATCTGTATTTTGTTCTCATAAAATTTCCATTATTATTACAATCTGATTTCCAAACCCAAACAAGTGACTTATAATTATTGAACCTAGTCTGATAATGGGATCGATACTAACCCTGCTGACAAAACAGTTGAACACTATGGAAATCTGATGATAGGTCTGACTATAACATCTGAAGTAGTGGTGTAGCTAGATGGGGCACCAGGGGAGCAACTTCTCCACCAAACGGACAGTGCTGGTGCCTATTTTTCAGGCAGTCCGTCGCATCTACACCGTGCGCGTGCACGTTCGCCTCTCCACTCCCCCTGGCGTCACAACCTGGCTATGCTTCTGATCTGAAGTTGTCATAGAGGCTGGTATGTACTGTTTCTTTCACGTCTGTGGGGGTGGGGTGGGAGGAGGTCAGTGACCACTGGGGGAGTGAGGGGGGGTCATGTCATAACCCTTCAAGTGGTCATCTCGTCATTTAGGGCACCTTTTTGTGACTTAGGAGTGATTGAAGCAGGTATAGATTTAAATATCTAACTTTTAGCCCTGGATGTTTTTGTTTTGTACCATTGTGGCAGAAAAATGTCCACGTTTTGGGAATGCCCAAATTGCAATTGTTTTTTGGAGAAAAACATCCAAATGTCACTTTATTCCGATTTTGAGATGTTTTTCTTTTTGAAAATGAGCCTCAAAGTGCATCAGTGGTAAATCATGATGAAGTGGAACCTGCCACTTTGTTGGGCTGCCTGGATGACCATGCAGGTCTTTAGCTGCCAACATTTAGTGTGTTGTTATGTTAAGAAAGTTTGAGACAGGTACATAGGATGTCTGAGGGAAAGGAAGGGATAGTAGATGGCATGGATGGGCAGACTGGATAGGCCACATGGTCTTTATCTACTTACATTTGGCTGTGTTTCTATGAAACTTGAAATGGTGATTAACCCAGGTCTGAGGGAAATCGTAAAGGAGGCAGTTCTAGAACAGGTTGCCAAAATGTTGGTTCCCACTTTTTGCAGGTAGTGAATCTGCCCTATAAAAACATTTACACGTGTAAGGGTTCTTAAAGAATAGTGGTCTAAACTGGCATCAGTACACTGCATTTAGGCATGCACATTTACAGCAGGTTTCACATAGATGCAAGTGCCTAAATGCAGCATTTACGCATGAAAATTATAGTCTGTTGTAAATTAAGCACATAAATGTTGGCCCCACCCATGCCCTTCCTTGGTGAACACCCCCTTCAGTTAAATGCTAAGTCATTTGCGTATATACATTGAGCTGCCATTATATGCATAAGAGTACATTTACCCACGTGAATGGCAATATTTTATAAATTTAAGCACACAAATAGGGCTAGATTCTATATATGGTGCCTAAAAAATCAACGCCGAAAAATACTCAAGCTATGTCATGCCTAAAGTTTGGCGCAGTTTATAGAATGAACGCTTCCTTAGCATCCCTTCGGACCGGTCCAGGATTGGACTGATGGGTTGTGCACTCCTTCCAGCAGGTGGAGACTGAGAAGTTTTGACTCTGGAAGCCAATAGGAACCGTGGCCATGTGACTCTAGATTTAGTATTCTCAGACTCCAGCAGGTGGAAGGAGGTGAGTCCTTAGTCTCCTGTCTATCTTCTTTCTATCCTTATTTAAAAAAAAAAAATTACTAATTTTGGACTTCTGTGCTCATGGTTAGTCTTGTTATGAGGGGTGCTACACTCGGGGGTACCAGGTCCCTCCCCCTCCTTCCTCCCATTTGGTGCTCCCACTGGTCTTGGCTGCTCATTTTTAACAGGGAACAGCTTTACCCCTTTGGAGGAACCCCCCCCCCCCCAAACCCCCCAAAACGGCCGTTTCTCCCCTCGGTTGTTGCCTTGGGCAGTCGCACCGGCTTTGCTTCTCATGGTAACCGCAGTAGAGCAAGGCTCCTTCTTTCAGCCGTGATGTATGAGAAACTCTTGCACTGTGGAATTTGCAGCGGGGGGTTGGGGTTCGGCGCGACCGGCACATGCAAGTTCTGCACTTCAGTAGATTCGATGATGGCTCACTCTCTGACGGCGTCTTCAGTAGTGTCTCCCCCGACTTCTTCGGGTACTGCAGCAGCTAGCGCTCCTATCTTGGTGGGAAAAACCGCCATTTTGTCAGATTTTGCTCCTCTCATATTGGGCCACTCCTGCCTTAACTCAGCCAACTGAGCACTCTGCGGTTGTTCTATCTCAGGCCTTAGGACCCCATGAGGGAGGTTTTCCCTCCGAGTTCATCCTACAAATGTATCAGGCTTTCTTATTAAAGAAATCAGGCGTGGGGGTCTCTCCCTCAGGGGATGCCCTGACAAGGCAAATAGCTCCTGCAAAGAGGACTATGGTGTCCTGGGATCTCCAGGAGGACTACCTTTCAGAGTTGGACATGCCTTCCTTAGAAGAGATGGAGGGTCAGCATTTGGAGGATCCTCTTGCGACTGAATCAACAACCTTCAGTGGTGAGGATCTTCCATAAGGAGGGCCTTCAGGAACTTAATTCCTTAGTAGCTTCCACCCTTCATTTTGATGATGAGCAGCCTTAGGTCCCTGAGGTCTGTAAGGTGGACCTGTTAGTCAAGGGCATTAGACATTCAGGAAAGACCTTTCCTGTGCAGCAGGACATCAGGGACATTATTCAGGCTCAGTGGGATGTGCTGGATTCTCCCTTTTGCCTAGCCAGGTCTATGGTGCGTCTTTATCCGGTCCCGGAGCAGGATAGGACTCTTCTTAAGATTCCTGTAGTGGACGCTGTGGTTTTGGCAGTAAATAAGCATAATACAGCCCCTGTCAATGGTAGTACGGCTCTTAGGGATGTCCAGGATCGTGTGGTCGAAGCTCTTTTGAAGAGTTGCTTTGATGTCTTTTCTTTGACAGTGCAGGTGGCTATCTGTGGTTCCTTGGTAGCTAGAGCTTGCTTCTGATGGGCTGAAAGAGTCTTGGACAGGGAGTCAGACAATTTGGCTTCCATAGATGCGGAAGTGGCCAAACTCGAGATGGGCTCAGCGTTTTTGGCATATGCCTTGTGTGATTTGTTGAGGGCCTTCTCCAAGTCCATGGCCTTGGGGGTGGCGGCTCGCCGTTACCTTTGGTTGAGAGATTGGTCAGCGGATTCCGCCTCCAAATCTAAGCTGAATAAGTTTCCCTTCAAGGGTTCCGGAGGATAGGCCTAGGGCTGCCGGCTGAGGTACATCTCTTCCCAGGGGATGAGGACATGATTTTCACTGCTTTTGACCTGGGAGAGGGATGCAATCCCAGAGGTCTAGGTTCATTCAGAGGTCTCAGTCCTTTCGTGGTTCCTGCCGTGGTGGACGAGAGCCCGGCCGCTCGTTCCAATCTCCTGCCGGCAATCCTGATGAAGGTGCGCAGACCCCTCCTCTGATTCCAGTGGGAGGTCGTCTCTCTCAGTTTTTACAGAGGTGGGCCCAGATTACCTTAGACCAGTGGGTGTTAGAGGTTATTCGAGACGGGTATGCCTTGGCGTTCGCACGGCCCCTTTACGATGCCTTCTTGGAGTCTCCCTTCTGCTCTCAACTGAAAGCGAGTGCGGTATGGGACATGCTGCAAAGGCTTTTGGACCTTCAAGCTATTTGTCCCATGCCATCTTCAGAGGTCAGACAGGGCCGTTATTCAATTTACTTTGTGGCATTTTATATCTGAAGGCGGTCAGTTGGGCCCTCAAAGTTTCCAGTTTCTGAATGGAGACCCTTCAATCCGTTGTCTCTGTTGGGACTGGCAAATTTCTGACTGCTCTGGATCTGACGGAGGCATATCTACATGTTCCAATCTTACCTTTTCCACAGAGGTTTCTTCGCTTTGTGGTTCTGGGGCATCATTTTCAGTTTCGGGCGCTTCTGTTTGGTCTGGTTACGGCTCTCCATACGTTCACCAAGGTGATGGTGGTGATGGCAGCCGCTCTCAAGAAGGAGGGCATTCTGGTTCACCCCTACCTGGATGACTGGTTGATCTGGGAAAAGTTGTATCAAGTGATTCTGCAAGTCATGGCTCGGGTGGTTCAGTTCCTGCAGTCCCTCAGCTGGGTAATCAACTTCCTCAAGAGCTGTCTGGTTCCTTCTCAGTCTATTACTACTACTACTACTACTTATCATTTCTATAGTGCTACTAGACGTACGCAGCACTGTACACTTGAACATGAAGAGACAGTCCCTGCTCAACAGAGCTTACAATCTAATTAGGACGAACAAACAAGAGATAAGGGAATATTAAAGTCAGGATGATAAAATAAGGGTTCTGAACAAGTGAACAAGAGTTAGGAGTTAAAAGCAGCATCAAAAAGGTGGGCTTTTAGCTTAGATTTGAAGACGGCCAGAGATGGAGCTTGACGGACCGGCTCAGGAAGTCTATTCCAGGCATAAGGTGCAGCAAGATAAAAGGAACGGAGTCTGGAGTTAGCAGTGGAGGAAAAGGGTGCAGATAAGAGAGATTTACCCAGTGAACGGAGTTCCAGGGGAGGAATGTAGGGAGAGATGAGAGTGGAGAGGTACTGAGGAGCTGCAAAGTGAATGCACTTATAGGTCAATAAGAGGAGTTTGAACTGTATGCGGAAACGGATAGGAAGCCAGTGAAGTGACTTGAGGAGAGGGCTAATATGAGCATAATGACACTGGCGGAATATTAGTCGTGCAGCAGAATTTTGAACAGATTGAAGAGGAGAGAGATGGCTAAGTGGGAGACCTGTGAGAAGCAAGTTGCAATAGTCTAAAAGAGAGGTGATAAGAGTGTGGATGAGGGTTCTGGTAGTGTACTCAGAAAGGAAAGGACGAATTTTGGTGATATTATAGAGAAAGAAACGACAGGTTTTAGCAGTCTGTTGAATATGTGCAGAGAAGGAGAGGGAGGAGTTGAAGATGACCCCAAGGTTACGAGCTGATGAGACAGGAAGGATGGGAGTGTTATCCACAGAAATAGAGAATGGGGGAGGAGGAGAGGTTGGTTTAGGGGGAAAGATAAGAAGCTCAGTCTTGTCCATGTTTAGTTTCAGGTGGCGCTGAGACATCCAGGCAGCAATGTCAGACAGGCAGGCTGATACTTTGGCCTGGATTTTGGCTGAGATTTCTGGTGTGGAGAGGTAGATCTGGGAGTCATCGGCGTAAAGATGATACTGAAAACTATGGGATGCGATCAGAGTACCAAGGGAAGAAGTATAGATGGAGAAAAGAGGTCCCAGGACAGATCCCTGAGGTACACCAACTGACAGGGGGATAGAAGTAGAAGAGGATCCACTAGAGTATACACTAAAAGTAAGCTGGGAGAGATAAGAAGAAAACCAGGAAAGAACAGAGCCCTGAAATCCAAGTATGGACAGCATATCAAGGAGTAGTCTGTGATCAACAGTGTCAAAAGCAGCAGATAGATCGAGAAGGATGAGGATAGAATAGAGACTTGTGGATCTGGTCAGGAACAGATCATTGGAGACTTTAGCAAGCGCTGTTTCAGTTGAATGAAGGAGTCCCTGGAGTATTTGAGAGTGTCCTTCGACACAGCATGTGGTTGGATTTTTCTTCCTCCAAACAGAATTCTCAAGCTACAGTCACAGATTCAGAGCTTGTTGCGCAAGCACCTCCCCTGTGCTTGGGATTATTTCCAGGTTCTGGGCTAGATGACTGCAGCGATAGAGGTGGTACCTTGGGTCAGAGTCTTTACTCTGTCCAGGTGGTCTCTTCAAATGGACTCTCTTTGGAAGAGGTTGTCCCTGTGAGCCCAGGAACGCAGCAGTTTTGTTCTGGTGGTTGAGTATGTGCAGTCTGTCCAAGGGGATGCTGCTGGACGTACCCCAGTGGATAGTGGTGACGACAGATGCGAACCTCAGGGGTTGGGGAGCTCACTGTATGGGGAGGTTTGCTCAGGGCCTGTGGATTCCCCAAGAGACGTCCCTGTCGATCAACCTGTTGGAAACCATGGCGATTCGGCTGGTGCTGGAAGCCTTCTCTTCCATGTTCAGAGCTGCGGTGCACATTCTCTCGGACTACGCAACAGAGGTGGGTCATGTCAATCGGCAAGGAGGGACCAGAAGTCGCCTCTTGCAGTAGGAGTCGGTGAAACTCATGGCCTGGTTGGAGTCTCATCTGGCTCTTCTCTTGGCCTCTCATGTAGCGGGAGAGCAGAAAGTCCAGTCAGATTTTCTCAGCTGTCGCACCCTCAATCTGGAAGAATGGTCCCTCTGTCCGCGGTGGGGTATTCCTCTCTTGGATCTTTTCGCCACGAGTCAACTCAAAAGTGCCTCGCTTCAGTCGCAGAAAGGAGTCAAGTTGGAAGGAATCGATTCTCTTCTTCATTAGTGGCCTCCAGCTCTTCTCTACGCGTTTCCTCAGTGGCCTCTTCTGGGGCGACTCATTCAGAGGATCGAGGCACACGGGAGGCCTGGTGGTCTTGGTGGCTCTGGACTGGTCTCGCAGTCCATGGTATGCATATCTAATTCGTCTTCAATCGGCTCCTCTGATTCGGCTCCCAGATTAGGTCGGTCTTCTGGCCTAGGGTCCAATTCTTCATCCAGACCCGGCTCGATTTTTGTCTTACGGCCTGGCTCTTGAACAGGCGTGCTTGCTGAAGAGGGGTTACTCTTCACAGGTCACTTCCACCATGCTTCGGTTGCGTTGTCGGTCCACATCTCTGAATTATATTAGAATTTGGTGGATTTTTGAAAAGTGATGTTCTGAGAAGGGTATCATTCCTCTCTGTGCTTCTGTAGTGGAGATGCTGGATTTTGTGCAGCAGGGGTTTGACAAAGGTTTGGCTCTCGCGTCCCCTAAAGTGTAGATGGCAGATTTATCCTGCTTTGTGGTAGAGTGCAAGGTAAGTCATTAGTTTGTCACCCAGATATGTCGAGTTTTTTGAAGGGAGTCTGTCTCCTTTGCCCTCCGGTCAGGGACATTTTTCCTTCCTGGAACCTGAATTTGGTGCTTTCTGTTCTCACTAGGCCTCCCTTTGAACTTTTGTCTTCTTGTTCCCTTAAGGATTTAACTCTCAAGACAGTATTTTTGGTTGCTATAGCTTTGGCTAGACGAGTATTGGAGTTACAGGCCTTCTCCTGTAGGTCTCCTTTCTTGGAGTTTTCTAGAGAGTGGGTGATTTTGCGTCCCTTGCCCTCGTTTCTTCCGAAAGTGGTCTCATGTTTTCATCTTTCCCAGTCGGTGGTTTTGCCAATTTTGGGATCCTCCAGTTCGGAGGATCAGCAAAGGTTATGGACGCTGGATGTTAAAAGGTCTCTCAAGCATTATCTGAAGGTCACAGAGGTTTTCAGGTGCTCAGATCGCCTGTTTCTGCTTATTGGAGGTTCTCGCAAGGGGTTAGCGGCTTCCAAATCCACTATTTCTAGGTGGCTTAAGGAGATGAAAGTTTCCGCATACCTCTTAGCGGCAAAACCGGGTCCGGAGAAACTCGAGGCCCATTCTGCCAAGGATCAAACAGCTTCTTGGGCGGAGAGGTTTTTGGTACCATCTCTAGAAATTTGTAAAGCTGCTACTTGGGCTTCTTTACGTTCTTTCTCTAAGCATGACATGTTGGATTTATAGTGTCATCAGGAAGCGGTTTTTGGAGCGAGGGTTCTCACAGTGGGGTTGCTGGGGTCCCTTCCTTAAGGATACTGCTTTGATACGTCCCATCAGTCCAATCCTGGGCTGGCCTAGAGGGACGCTAAGGAAGGAGAAATTAGACCTTACCTGCTAATTTGCTTTCCTTTAGTCCCTCCGGACCAGTCCACGTCCCTCCCGTAGTTTTAGTTCAGTATGTTGTTTGTTGTGCCAAAGAGTGGTTTAAGTCGTGTTCACTTGTTTTTTTTCGGTCGGAGAGTTCCAGAGTGGAGCTACTCTGCATGTTTCACTTTAACTCTACAAGACAAAAAAAAGTCATAATTCTCAAACATCTTCTCCAGGGCATGTTGTGTTTGCAGTTACCAGACATAAGAGATTTCGGTGTCTGTGTGCACGCTGTTTGCAGTACTTTCGTGGCTGCTCAGATTTCTGGTGGCACAGAAGGTAGTTCTTTCTTTTTCCTGTTTTGTTACTGAAATACTGAATCTAGGGTCACATGGCCACGGCTCCTATTGGCTCCCAGAGTCGGAACTTCTCAGTCTCCACCTGCTGGAAGGAGTGCACAACCCATCAGTCCAATCCTGGGCCGTTCCGGAGTGACTAAAGGAAAGCAAATTAGCAGGTAAGATCTAATTTCTCCTTAAGTGGACAGGTCGTGCATAAATTTAAGCACCACCATTTGCAACAGTAAAAATGTGGTGAAAAGGCCCGTCTCTATATTTATGCGTGGAGAATAGTTATCCTGTAATGACGCGCTTAACTCAAAACTATGCCCACCCCTGATCCATCCCAAAATGCAACTTCCCATTTCTGTGCCCCCTTTTTTGAACAGTAATTTTATGCGCGGATCCCATGCTTAACTTTACATGTGTTAGTCCCAATTAAATCTAATTAGTGCCAATAATGGCTTGTTAAAAGCCAATTATTGGCACTAATGGGCTCATTCTATTAAATTGCACGCGCAAATTGGGAAAACACCTAAATTTGCACACATAATTTTTGGCGAGCTTCATAGAATCAGGGATCAGAATTAGGGGGCCAGTGCTGACAGGAAAGGGGTCTTCCCCTGGTTTGGGTTAAATAGGAGATCAATAAATATTAACATGCTGTACTTGATGTGATGATGTGGCTTGTCTAATGTACATTTGTAAAACTAAGGAAAAGCCATATTGTGCTTTGCTCTTGAGATGGGTAAGAAGAGTCACATAAATGCTTGTACGTAGAGGAAACCAAAATAACATGTAAAAAGATTACGGCACAAATCTTTTCTCTTTGGAATTTAATCAAAGTGAAGCCAAACAAAACGGGGGGGATTAGATGGGATTTGGATTTAGCTCATCGCTTTTCAGAAGTAGTTCAGGGCAATTTACATTCAGGTACAATAGGTATTTCTCTGTCCCTGAAGGGCTCTCAATCTAAATTTGTACCCGAGGCAACGGAGGGTTAAGTGATTTGCCCAAAATCACAAAGAGTGTTGTTGTGATTTGACCCTTAACTTCCCTAGTTTTGAGTAACTGCACTAACCATTAGGCTACTGCTCCATGCCACATCAAACATATAAACGGCGAGTGACCGTACTCACTCGCAAATGCGCAGTAGAGACTTCCCTCTCTGCCCCGCCCCCGCATCAATACGTGATGACGGGGGCGGGACAGAGAGGGAAGTCTCTACTGGCATGCTGCAGACATCGGAACCGCTCCCCCTCCCCCCTCCCCCGGAGTCGCCGCCGCCCCTCCATCTGGCCCGAGCACTGTGAACTTACATCACCACGCAGCAGCAGGCACATCAGCTAAGCTGCCGTCGGGCTTCCTTCTCTGCCTTTGTCCCGCCCTCGCCGACGTTACGTCACATGAGGGCGGGACACAGGCAGAGAAGGAAGCCCGCCCTGACGGCAGCTTTGCTGATGTGCCTGCTGCTGCGTGCTGAATGATGTAAGTTTATAGTGCTGCTCGGGCCGGGTGGAGGGGCGGCGGGACGGCGCCGACCTTGGGGGGGGGGCTCGGAACCCCCCCATTCCAAAAGTAGCCTGTTTTCACGGGCTCAACGGCTAGTGTTATTATATGATATGATGTGAGCAAAACACATTACAAATCTTTTCAGTACAGGAGTACCAAAATTAAGGTGATATTATACAATTAAATAACAGTTGTGCTTTGTTGTACCTTCAACAGATACAGTATGCCATGTTTGTTCTAATTAGTTTGCTTTGTAAATTAAATATAATTATTCCATTCTGCAGAGTCAGGATTGTTTGACCGGAATGAAGTTTCCATTCCTATTGGGGATGATGTTTACAAAGCACTTACAGAGAGTCAAAGTCTGTTGAGCGATGTCATTGAGAAGAAATTTGGCTGTTTTTCTTACGTTACTGGTTCTGCATCTTTGGCAACCCAAACCAACTCTGTGCGTCCCATTAAAGTATACAGGAAAACATGGAAGAAGGTTGAGCTCTCTGTATGGAAAGATGATCTGACAAAGCATCCTGCAGATGCTGTGGTGAATGCCGCCAATAGCCGGTTAGACCATGCAGCTGGCCTTGCTTATGCGCTGATGACGGCTGGGGGCAAAGAAGTTGAAAAAGAGAGCATGATGTGGGTTAAAGAACGTGGGGAAGTACCCACCGGTAAAATAGCAGTTACCACTGGTGGAACACTTCCCTGTAAGTGCATCATTCATGCTGTGGGTCCCATTTGGTCCTCATACACAGAGAGCATATGTAAACAGCACCTTCGTAGTGCTGTTAATGAAATTCTCATGTTTGTCAATAAGAATCCTCACATTAGATCTGTGGCCATTCCTGCACTGAGTTCAGGAATTTTTGGTTTCCCTCTGGAGCTCTGTGCTACAATAATTGTATCTACAATCAAGGACTTCTGTCAAGAAGCTCCACTTTCTCCACATGTGAAAGAAATCCGCTTAGTAAATAATGATGACAGGACTGTTACGGCAATGATGGAGGCTTGTGAAAAGATCTTGGACAGCAGTGAAAACTCTTCATCCAGTCTGAGCCCCGCTCTTCCATCAAACCAGGCTTCTGATTCCATCTCGGTAAATGGTCTCCATCTTCAGCTCATCAGAGGGCACATTGAAGATCAAAAGGTTAGTCTTTTATTTGCTGTTAAGTAATTAAAAGAATATATCACTTTTGCAGGTTTAGTTAGCGTTATTTTAATGGGTGCTCTGCTGTCGTACAGAAGTATTTCGATTTCACAGCAGATATGTCACCTAAATATTTTCAGTGTAAATAAGTACAAAAAGTACATGTTTAAAATCCTTTTGTTTTGGCCTAGTTGTTACTCTGTCTTTCCAAAAGCAGGGGAAAAATGTTTTCACAGCAGTCAAATAGACAGTCAAGGGGTGGAAGTCTCCAAAAACAGTTCCAGGATAACCAGAGTAAAAGTGATGTGGTAGCCGTGTTAGTCCACTTTTAAAGGTAATAAATAGAAATAACACGTAGAAAAGAAAATAAGATGAAACCTTTTTGTATTGTTAAGTCCTGTCTGGTGGTTGTCAAAATATTTAATCATTTTGACACCCACCAGACAGGATTTAACAAAGATCTGGGTTTTCTAGCCCATTGTAAACCATAAAATTCTACTGCTTTTTCACCCTTAATTACCATCCACCCTCTTTCTGTGAGACTGTCATTGAAATGCCTTTGTGTTTCACTTATAAATACTGATGTTTGCCAACATTTGCTTATCTCTGATCTGAAGAAGAAGGGTTACCTTTGAAAGCTAAGCAAAAAACGTATTAAGTTGGTCCAATAAAAAAGGTATCATCTTATTTTCTTTTCTATGTTTTGTTTTATTTCTATTTGTTACCTAGGATAACCAGAGAATGCAAAGCACAAAAGTCCAAATGTTTCTAAAACATATAAACTTTTATATGTTTTAGAAGCTAACTTTGCCTAAAACTTGTGTTTTACCTTGTGCGGTTGTTTTATTGTGTTTAGGAACTGAGGGAGGGTATGGGGGTGGGGAGAGATTGATGATGTATTAGCCACGACTTTGGGTGTGTACTTGCATTTGCTTTAGTTGTGATTGGCTTCTAATAAAAATGATTTAAACATATGTTTTAGAAGCATTTGGACTTATTTGCTTTGCTTTCTCTGGTTATCCTAGAACTGTTTTGGAGTCTTCCACCCCTTGACTGTCACTCTTTTTCACCTTTTTCTTCCACCTCAATCGGGGTCGATATTGGGATTGTGGTGTATGAGCCTTCATTTGCAACTAGGAATTTTCCCTTATTTCATTATTTAAATAGAGCCTCCAATTGTTCTTAGTGTGATCATTGCAGCCTTCAGAACTCCTTAGAGAATTCTGTATCATGGGTTCCAGATCCAGTCATCAGATGTCGCTCTTAACAATAACCACAATGGGTGATTAAAAAAGGCAGGATATGAAAAATGTTTTAAAAATGAAATTAAATTCTGACTCATCATAGGGAGTGTAAATGCTGCTCAAACACTGTCCTCAGCAAGACCTGACCCTGAGGGAGAGGGTGTGGAGCCTGGTCAGATCTATCAAACAGGGCCCCCTGAAGAGCAGAAGGGGAAGGGAAGTGTCATACATCCTTATCTGCTTCAGAAGTTGAAGAACAATTCCCCTTCTCTGCTCCCAAGACAAGTTGAGACCCTCCCCATCCTACCTATATCATCCCTGGTGGTCTGGGGGGGGGGGGGGGCCCTATGGACAGGAACAATACCCACTTGCTCCTGCCTGTTGTGACTCCGGCTTCAAAACGGCCACTCACAAAGCACCTCAATCATTAGTATCTCCCTTCCCCAATCTGGTCTTACCCAATAAGTACATAAGGGTTGCCATACTGGGATAGACCGAAGGTCCATCAAGCCCAGTATCCTGTTTCCAACAGTTGCCAATACAAGTCACAAGTACCTGGCAAGATCCCAAAACAGTACAATACATTTTATGTTGCTTATCCTAGAAATAAGTAGTGGATTTTTCCAGGTCCATTTTAATAATGGCTTATGGACTTTTCTTTTAGGAAGCTATCCAAACCTTTTTTGAACCCTGCTAAGCTAACTGTTTTTATCACATTCTCTGTCAGCGAATTCCAGAGTTTAATTACACGTTGAGTGAAGAAATATTTTCTCTGATTTGTTTTAAATTTACTACTTTCTAGCTTCATTTCGTGTCCCCTAGTCCTAGTATTTTTGGAAAGAGTAAACAAGCGATTCACGTCTACCTGTTCCACTCCACTCACTATTTTATATACCTCTATCCTATCTCCCCTCAGCCGTGTTTTCTCCAAGCTGAAGAGCCCAAGCTGTTTCAGCTTTTCCTTATAGGGAAGTCGTCCCATCCCCTTTATCGTTTTTATTGCCCTTCTCTGTACTTTTTCTAATTCCATTGTATCTTTTTTGAGATGGACATGGGGGAAGCCACTGCTTGCCCCGGGATTAGATTAGTAGCATGGAATGTTGCTACTAATTGGGTTCCTGCCAGGTACTTTTGACCTGGATTGGCCACTGTTGGAAACAGGATACTGGGCTAGATGGACCATTGGCCTAACCCAGTATAGTTATTCTTATGTTCTTACTAGTAAAAGAGGCCCGTTTCTGGACCAAATGAAACGGGCGCTAGCAAGGTTTTCCTCCCCAATACCCCCCCCTTCTCCCTCCCTCCCTACGTACCTACCGACCCCTTGGTCGTTCAGACGCCATTGCTCCACGCACCATACGCCATTGCTCCGCCCTCGGTGTGTGACGCCATTGCTCCGCCCTCGACGTCATCACGTTTGACGCAAGGGCGGGGCCCGGCGACTTGGCGATTTCGGTGGCTTCACCACCACGGACTCTTCGAACCTGTGTTGAAGGAAGTGACGTCAGTGGCTTCAGAACGTTGAGGGTGAGTTTTATTATATAGGATGTGTACAACACTTATCACAATGTTATGTGAGTGATAATGTCAGATCAGATGTCATGTATTTTAAAATACCTGTTTTCTTTTTCATTTGTATTTATTAGTTTTTAATACAAAGAGAACATGAACCATACAGAACTAAAAAGTAACGCATAACTTTAAAAGAAACAGAAAAAATCAGTGTAATACACATCTCTGTAGATGAGTGAATGCAATGTAGAATCATCAGGTATACTTTAGCTATATGGGGTGCGTATGTGTTTCACATATTTAAGAGTTCTGGCAGTATGAGTCCAAGGGAACCTGGACTTCCAACATTGAAGAAGTATTTCCACGTTTAGAGGCTGCAGCCTAAGAGGCAAACTTGACCCTCCACCATTCATATATGTTAAGATAGTATTATCTTTCTAATGAGAGATAATTAAGTGAATGGTTAAGATAAGCATAATGTTAAATAATTTAGCAGATGTTGATGGTATTGAGATACCAGGAATCCTAGAACATGGGATAACAATTTTATATGGGAGATGGTCTTTTACAGAAAATATGCTAGACATTGTTTCCCTTACTGAGGTCCAGAATTTTTTTGAATTATCACAGTATTAAATCACATGTGGAATGGAGGAGTGGTCTAGTGGTTAGAGCACTGGTTTTGACAACCAGAGGGTGACCGTTTCAAATCCCACTGCTGTTTCTTTGTGATCTTGGACACTGGCTTCGTTTGGATACTATTCTCTGAACACAGAAAAAGGTTGGACAGGAATTAGAGATAAAAAATGTATTTTATTACTCACCAGCACAGGATCAGATATCAGTAGCAAGTTGTGGAAAAATAATAGCAAACTTACAAAATCTAACATCAGTAGCTTTTGTAATTATAAAAAGTCAGGCTAATTAGATAAAGAACAAGAGAAAAAAGAGGAAGGAAAGTTTATTCCTCACTGTCATACAAAGGTCACAGAACAGAGCGAAAGAAAGAATGAATGAAAGAGAGATTCTTAGCTGTAAAGAATTAGTTCTTATGAGGGAGGGCGGGTGGGAAGTACACCTCCCTCGGGAAATAGGCTGTGGCAAGGATATGAAGCTCTCCTGCCAGCCGGGCAATTTCAGAGTTTCTTTCAGGGTTGCCAGGTGGAAAATTTTTTTCCAGCCTAAAGGAGCCCAAAATCCAGCCCAAAACCCGCCCAAACTCAAACCCCGCCCCTGACACCCCCGCCCCCGCGTCATCACCCCCGCCCCCGCCGTCATCAACCCCGCCCCCGTCATCGGCCCCGCCTCCCCGTCACTAACCCCGCCTCCCCGTCACTAACCCCGCCTCCCCCGTCACTAACCCCGCCCAGAAACGTCATTAACCCCGCCCACCGCGGCCGAAAAAAGCCGGCGAAAAAACCGCAAAAGCCGGCGAAAAAACCGCCCCGAAGCCAAAAAGGAGCCCAAAAAACCGCAACCCGCCGCGGGCAAAAATTTCCCGCGGCGGGTCGCGGAAAACCGCCCAATTGGGCGGTAAAACCGCCCACCTGGCAACACTGGTTTCTTTATCTACAGCGTACTTTTATAGGCCTATGGTGAGCATTCACTTCTCCCCTACGCTGGACCAATCATAGGTGCTGCATATGTGCTGGAGACTTGCAATAGGGTCCTTCATATGTGCTGGAGACTTGCAATTGAGTCCTTGCCACACCTCTTCTCAGTAAATTATATTTGTAACAAGTTATACCAGGCAGTTGAGTTGCCCCAGCAACTGGAGGCCTTATTAGAGTTTGTGATCAGCCAGAAATTCCTTCATGTGGCTGATAGTAAAGACTGACCAGTGTTGCCAGGTGGGCGGTTTTACCGCCCAATTGGGCGGTTTTCCCGCGGCGGGGTCGCGGTTTTTTGGGCTTCTTTTTTTTTTCTTTTCCGCGGTTTTCGGGCGGTTTTTTCATCTGCGGGGGGCGGGGTTAGTGACGTTTTGGGCGGGGTTAGTGACGGGGAGGCAGGGCCGATGACGGGGGAGGCGGGGCCGGTGATGGGGAAGGCGGGGCCGATGACGGCGAGGATGATGACGCGGGGGTGGGGGTGTCAGGGGCGGGGTTTGAGTTTGGGCGGATTTTGGGCTGTTTTTAGGCTGGATTGGGTGGGAAAAAAATTTTCCACCTGGCAACCCTGAGACTGACAAAAACATATAGAAAAGAAAGATTGGGGGTGGGAAGTTGTGCAGCATACCTGAAGTAGAACATTATAGGTAAAATGTTTATAGAACAGTACAAATTTAGATTGTGAGCCCTCCAGGCACAGGGAAACACCCAGTGTACCTGAAAAGTAACTCACCCTGAGCTACTACTGAAAAAGTTGTGAGCAAAATCCAAATAAATATGTGAAAGTGATCTGATTTCTTTAAAGCAAGACCAGCATTTGTTAGATGTGTCATCTGGTAACTTAGCAATTTTTGCAGAGATCCAGTGTGCTTTATGAAGTGGATGGATGGAGTATTTTAGACCAGTAAAGTTCCCATTCAGCAGGAGTTAGTTGCAATACAGATTCCCTGGCCTTTTCTGTTCTGATGTATATGTTTGTTTGTTTTTTTCAAAAAGTTGTAGAGCTTCATAAACCTTTGAATCAGACTTTTATTCCATTAATAAATCTAATATAATAATTTGCTCCTCCAACGTTCTCTGTCCCCCCTCCCTCCCAGTTCCATGGGACCCTGGAACTGGGAGGGACAGAGGGAGGGGGGACCCTGGAAATGGGAGGGAGGGAGGGAGGGGGACACTGGAACTCGGAGGGGGAGGGGGGCCTGGAGCTCGGAGGGAGGTGGAGGGGGCAGGGAAGAGATGCTGCACATGGATGGATGGAGGGGGCAGGGCACAGAGGATGTTGCCTGCAGGGGAGAAAGCATAATGCAGGGGAGGGAGGGGACCACCCTGGAACTCAGAGGCAGGGAGGGGATGACCCTGGAACTCGGAGGGAGGGGGACAACAACCATGGAACTCAGAGGGAGGGGGGGGACAACCCTGGAACTCAGAGGGAGGGGGACCCTGGCACACACTCTCATGCTCACAGACACACTCGCACCCAATCTCACTCTCTCTCTGTCACACACACACATGCACATTCACTCTCTCTCTCTCACACAGTCACTCTCACACACTCTCTCAAACATACACACTCCAAGGAAAACCTTGCTAGCGCCCGTTTCATTTGTGTCAGAAATGGGCCTTTTGTTTTACTAGTTTTGACATAATTTGAAATATTTGGATTCAGTAGGTAGTTGTGTGGGTGGTTTAAAAATCTTCTGGATACCTTGACATATATGTTGCCAGAATGAAGGTTGTGACAGTTGTACCCCATAATTTGCACTGATGACTTCAAAAGGGCATCGCCTGTGTTTTGTTTTTGTTTAAAGCAATTTCATTAGCAAGTATCTTTTTGAAACTAACACAGTCCACATAGTTTAATTACAGTTAAGATGAATTGAGCTTTGCTTTTGTCTGTTCTTCTAGACTACTGTTATTGTTAATTCTACATCTGAGAGTCTGAATCTCAGTGAAGGACAGATTTCAGCTGCAATTCTTAAGAAAGGAGGTTCGGGTCTGCAGCAAGAACTTATCAACAAGAGAAATCCTTCACAGTTCAAGTCTGTAATATGTACAAAAGGACACAGGTTAGGCTGTGATTATGTATACCATATCTTGTGGACAAGTGGAGATATTAAAAAAGAGGTAAACCTGAATTTCTTTCTGTCATAATTGCTCCGTATAAAACTTTTCTGTTCTGTATATATGTAAGTCTGAAATTTCCTTGTTCTGCAGAAATTTCAGGGCATAGTTGCAGAATGCTTGAAGCTTGCACAGCGCTATCAGACTCCTTCAATTTCATTCCCTGCACTTGGAACAGGTGTTTTACATTTGCCAAAGGATCAAGTAGCACAAGTCATGACCGCTGAAGTCCTGAAGTTTGCAAATCTGTGTCCTGGCAAGAATCCAGATGTGTGTTTTGTGATATATCCTTCTGACAACGAGACCTTTAAGGTAAATTAGTCACTGTTCTATACCATGGAGAACTAATCCTCTATATTCAAGATATTTTCTGCCCTTTGCTCTGAAGTACTTTTGGTGGTCAATTTTATAACAGTTCACCTAGGCTGAGAAGCCTAGTAAGGTGCCTGTTTTGAGGCTATTTTATAAATACACACGAGGGGACTCTCTTACTAAAGTGCACCAAGTAGATAACACATGAATTAGTGTGTGTTAACTGCTTCCACATAAACATGCCAGCTGTTACTGAGGTGGCATGATGATTAGCGCACGCTGAGTCACGCATTAATTGCATGTTGTGTTAGGGAACTAGAAGGGTCATGAGCAGAGAGTGGGCATGGACTACATACTACAGTTAGTGCACCGTATTTACTATCACTTTTGCAGTTAATGTGTGTGCACTTAGTTCCTCCTCAGTAGGGGATGCTAATTGCAACCAGGTTTACAAGCGCTAGCACAGTATCAGTGTGATAATTGCAGAGGACATAAGTACATAAGTATTGCCATACTTGGACAGACCAAAGGTCCATCAAGCCCAGCATCCTGTTTCCAACAGTGGCCAATCCAGATCACGAATACCTGGCAAGATCCCAAAAAAGTATAAAACATTTTATGCTGCTTATCCAAGAAATAAGCAGTGGATTTTCCTCAAGTCCATAAGTACATAAGTAATGCCACACTGGGAAAAGACCAAGGGTCCATCGAGCCCAGCATCCTGTTCACGACAGCGGCCAATCCAGGCCAAGGGCACCTGGCAAGCTTCCCAAACGTACAAACATTCTATACATGTTATTCCTGGAATTGTGGATTTTTCCCAAGTCCATTTAGTAGTGGTTTATGAACTTGTCCTTTAGGAAACCCTCTAACCCCTTTTTAAACTCTGCTAAGCTAACCGCCTTCACCACGTTCTCCGGCAATGAATTCCAGAGCTTAATTATGCGTTGGTTGAAGAAAACTTTTCTCCGATTTGTTTTAGTAATGGTCTATGGACTTTCCTTTAGGAAGCCGTCCAAACCTTTTATAAACCCCGCTAAGCTAACAGCCTTTACCACATTCTCTGGCAACGAATTCCAGAGTTTAATTACACATTGAGTGAAGAAAACTTTTCTCTTATTCGTATTAAATGTACTACTTTGTAGCTTCATTGCATTCCACCTAGTCCTAGTATTTTTTGGAAAGAGTAAACAGACACTTCACGTCTACCCGTTCCACTCCACTCCACTCATTATTTTATAGACCTCTATCATATCTCCCCTCAGCCCTCTTTTCTCCAAGCTGAAGACTTTTGGGACAGAAAGGAAACGGTATAATTGAATTAGTGTACGATTAGCTTAAGTGAAATACAGAATATCCAGTCTGTGATACTGGTCTCACCTCAGGACCCTGCGAGTCCTAATTTATTTTGGATAAGATTGTTGACTGGCTGTCTGCCCGCTGGCTGATCTTAAATACTAAGAAGACAGTTGCCCTTTGAGTTACTGGACATCTGGCGTCTCCCTCTTCTGTCCCTTTTTGTGCAGGGTGAGCCTATTTAGGTGTGTACATCGATTCAGCACGCACTTTTCACTCCCAAATCTCAGCAGTTACTAACTCCTTACGCATGATTCGGCCCATTAGGCCATATCTGGATGAGGATATCTGTGCCACTTTTCGTTCCGGTTGCTTCCAAGTTGGATTACTTTAATGTTGTCTGTATTGGTCTTCCTATGCTTGCTCTTCGGAAACTCCAGAGAGTCCAGGACACAGCGATTCATTTACTCACTGGTGCTCGTTATGATCATGTAACACTCCTTCTGAAACTGCATCATCAGTTACCAATAAAGTACCGCATTATCCACAAGCTTTTTTTGACCTTAGCATTTAAAACCCTTCACTTGGTACCCCTTTTGCTTGGCATGTTTTATCAGTCCATATAGACCTGCTTGGATACTCCGTTCTTCTTAGCCATCAGCTCTCCACACCCCCTTTATATTTAACAAGGCTTGAATCCATACACCATTCAGCCTTTTTTTGCAGTTGCTCCTTTCCATTGGAATTCTTTGCCTTTGGACATCCGGGCTGAAGTAACAGACAGTAACGTAGTAGATGACGGCAGAAACAGACCTGCAAGGTCCATCCAGTCTGCCCAACAAGATAAACTCATATGTGCTACTTTTTGTGTATACCCTACTTTGATTTGTACCTGTCCTCTTCAGGGCACAGACCGTATAAGTCTGCCCAGCACTAGCCCCGCCTCCCAACCACCAGCCCCGCCTCCCACCACTGGCTCTGGCACAGACTGTATAAGTCTGCCCAGCACTATCCCTGCCTCCCAACCACCGGCTCTGGCACAGACCGTATAAGTCTGCCCAGCACTATCCCCGCCTCCCAACCACCAGTCCCGCCTCCTACCACCGGCTCTTCCACCCAATCTCGGCTAAGCTTCTGAGGATCCATTCCCTCGGAACAGGATTCCTTTGTTTATCCCATGCATGTTTCAATTCCGTTACCGTTTTCCTCTCCACCACCTCCCGTGGGAGAGCATTCCAAGCATCCACCACTCTCTCCGTGAAAAAATACTTCCTGACATTTTTCTTGAGTCTGCCCCCCTTCAATCTCATATCATGCCCTCTAGTTCTACCGCCTTCCCATCTCCGGAAAAGGTCCGCTTACGGATTAATACCTTTCAGAAAGTGTCCTATCCCTGTTTTTGGATTCGTATCATGTTATTCTTTTTCCCAGGCATTTGAAGACTAAGCAGATTCCTGGGTCAATACATGTTAGCAGTGGCACTCGAAATGCGATCTTTTTTTGTTTTACTGTCCTATTGTAGTTCCTTTCTGCTTCTGTTTGTGATTGTAAACCACTTTGACATGTTTTTGAAAGGTGGTATTTCCTTGTCACCTGCAGCAGATGAATCCAGGAACTGGTGGGTTAAGTCCGTCTACCAGCAGGTGGAGATAGAGATAAACAAACTGAAGGCAGTGATGCCAGACAGCCAGTCCCTTTCTCAGTTATTATATCTCTCTCCAGCAGGTGGCAGACGACTTTTCTCCAGCTCCTGGATCCAAGGATACTGAAGGTGCTCTTGGGCCAGTGGCCAGTTTGAGCAGGGGGTGGCGGACTGAAGGTGACGCCTTTGAGAGCATACCCAGGTTCTGGGTCCCTGCTTCACCCCATAATTCCCTCTTAACAGGCTTTCTGCTGTTTCTTCCCCGTATGTTTCTATCTCCTCACTAAAAAAAAAAAAAAGAAAGAAAGAAACGGAGGGGAAGTGTTATTAGTGAGAGCTGACTGTGTTCCTGCCTGTCTGAACCCTGTCTGACATCGTAGTTGGAGTGTTTCTCTTCAATTCGTGCTGCAGGTCCCACGCTTCTCCTGCTGTGGGTAAGTGCTGCTGTGTTTTGTTTACAGGGGCAGATGGCAGCTGAGGCTGTGAAGAGATGTTCCTGATGCAGGAAATGACGGTTGGCAGTGGGTCTTTGCAGTGCTGGTTGCGCTGACTTGGTGGGACTTGAGGAATCAGTGCCCTCCCTCTGAGAGCGTGCTGTCCTGCCCTGAGCCTCGTGATTCACATGCCATTTTGCGAACCGCTGTGGAGGTGGCTCCGGTAGTGGTTTTGGACGGCGCTTCTTCTCCTTTGTTGGGAGAGGCTTTAGGGGCGTTAGGCACTGCTGCCTGTGGCTCAGGGGCCGTGGCTGTGGGTTGCTCCGCTTCGGGGGGAGGGGTTTTGTCCCGAATTTGTTTTGCTCCTCCATCAGGCTTATTTGCTGAAGAGGACTCCTCCCCCCACTGCAGCTTCTGGAATTGAACCTGTTGGGGGATCTAGGCGTAGCCAGGGGATTTGGGGCATTTCCCCAGATGAAATCTCCTCCCTTATAAACCATAGAGTTTTTTGGGGGTCTGAGGAGGGGTCCTTAGTACAACTGCCTGCAGCCCCCTCCTTGGTGGCTCTTTCTGAGCAGACGGGGCTGGAGGAGGTACAGGATTGTGTCTTTACTGACCAGGCAGAGAACTCTTTGGCTGTCAGGATTTTCCATAAGGAGGAATTGTCCTCCTTTATTTCTCAGGTGTTGGAAGCCTTAAATATAGAGGACCCAGAGGGCTCTGCTTCTCAGACAGTCAACCCCAAAATGGCCAGTACCAGGCGTCCTTCTAAGGTCTTTCTGGTGCACGAAGCTATAGAAGAGTTGATTTCGGCTCAGTGGGTGGACCCGGATAGGGGGCTGAAAGTGGCCAGGGCTATGTCCCGGCTGTATACGGTTTCAGCGGACCGAGTGGAGCAGTTTGCTCTGCCTAAGGTGGATGCCCTAGTGACGTCTGTCACTAAGAAGACTACTCTTCCGGTGGAGGGTGGTGTGGCGCTCAAGGATATGCAGGACAGATGTCTATAAGCCTCCTTGAAACGTGCCTTTCAGGTGGCCGCTTTGACTCTTCAAGCCTCTGTTTGTAGTTCGTATGCGGCTACAACCTGTCTCAGTTGGCTTCACTCAGTGATGGATTTGGAGTCAGATCTGGCTAGGACTCCTCAATTGTTTTCAAATGGATATAGGTCTGGCGTACTTGACGGATGCCTTGCATGATTTGTTTTGTGCTTCGGTCAAGCTCATGGCTTTGACTGTTTCTTCCTGGCGTCTTCTGTGGCTCCTTCATTGGGCTGCAGATATGACCTCTAAGCAGCGTCTTATTAAAATTGCCTTTCCATGGAAAATTGCTTTTTAGTGAGGACCTGGAGAAGATTGTTAAAGATTTGGGGGATTCCAAATCTCGGCGTCTCTCAGAGGATAGGCCGGGAGCTTCGAAGTCGCGTTTCCCAGAGGCTCGATGGTATCGCCTAGGACGTTCTAACACAGCCTTTCAGCGTCCTCGTTTTGGTCAGCGTTCTTCCTTTCGCAACGACAAGCATCCGGCCGGACCCCCTGCTCATCAGGGGGCTCCTTCTCAAGTCACCCAATGATGGGGCGCAGGTCCACTCGCAAGAAGAGCAGATCGGTGATCGGCTCTCACTATTTCTTCTAGAGTGGGCCAAAATTACTTCAGACCAGTGGGTCCTCAATGTGGTGCGGGAGGGCAACATGCTAGAATTCATCTCTCCCGTCACAGATTTTTTTCTGGAGTCCTGCTGTATCTCGCGGGCCAAGAGGACAGCTGTGCTGCAATGTTTGCGAGACCTTCTACAGATAGGAGCTATTGTGCCTATTCCCCCTCTCGAGCGGCGCACAGGCTGTTACTCCATTTTCTTTGTGGTTCCAAAGAAAGGAGGGTATTTCCGCCTATTCTCAATCTCAGGAAAGTGAACAGGTTTTTACGAGTTTGACACTTCCGCATGGAAACGTTGCGAGCAAGTTTTTGATGGCTCTCAATTTGCGAAAAGCTTACCTGCACATTCCCATTTGGCAGCCTCATCAGCGATTTCTCAGATTTGCTGTGCTTGGTCAGCACTTCCAGTTTCAACCCTTCCTTTCGGAATGGTCACAGCCCCACGCAACTTCTCCAAGGTCATGGTGGTGGTCGCGGCATTTTTGCAGAAGGAAGGGATTCGGGTGCATCCCTATCTCGACGACTGGCTAATTCGGGCGGCTACAGCAGAAGAGAGTCAAGTAGTCACTGACCGGGTGATTGCACTCCTGCAATCCTTAGGTTGGGTTGTCAACATGGACAAGAGTCATCTAATTCCTACTCAGAGCCTGGAGTACCTCAGAGTGCAATTTGATACAAAGCAGGGGAAGGTGTTTCTGCCAGAGGGTCTGCAGAGCAAGTTACTTTCCCAAGTCAGGACCTTGTTGAGTCACCACTCTCCTCGAATGTGGGACTTTGTTTAGCTCCTTGGTTCCATGACGGCAACCTTGGAGGTCATTCTGTGGACGAGGGCTCACATGCGACCTCCTCAGATCTTCCTTTTGAGCAGATGGTCACCGATGTCGATGGATTATCAGCGGTGCTTCACTTGGTGAAGCCGGGCCAGGGACAGTCTTGCGTGGTGGCTCCTGCTGGCCAATTTACAGAAAGGCATACCTCTGGCTTTTCCCAATTGGGTGGTGGTCGTGACGGATGCCAGCCTTTCCGGGTGGGGGGCCCATTGTCTACATCTGGTAGCCCAAGGATCTTGGACCCCACTCGAAGCGACTTGGCTGACAAATCATCTGGAGTCGCGAGCAGTCGTGAATGCACTGAGGAGTTTTCACCTTCTGCGAGGTCAGGTGATTCGAGTGTTCTCGGACAGCACCATGACGGTGGCCTTCATCAATCGGCAGGTAGGCACTCGCAGTCTTCCCCTGGTGGAGGAAGCGTCTCGTCTTCTGATGTGGGCAGAAGCTCATGTTCTGTGTCTGTCAGCAGTGCACATTGCGGGTCAGGACAATGCTGAAGCAGATTTTCTCATCCGGAATCTTTTGGGCGCGGCGGAGTGGACGCTGTTGCACTTGTTGTTCCCTGGCTCCCTATCCTTTTCCGCATACAGTTCAAACTTCTCTTATTGACTTATAAGTGCATTCACTCTGCAGCTCCTCAGTACCTCTCCACTCTCTTCTCTCCCTACACTCCTTCCCGGGAACTCTGTTCACTGGGTAAATCTCTCTTATTTGCACCCTTCTCCTCCACCGCTAACTCCAGACTCCGTTCCTTTTATCTTGCTGCACCATATGCCTGGAATAGACTTCCTGAGCCGGTACGTCAAGCTCCATTTCTGACCATCTTCAAATCTAAGCTAAAAGCCCACTTTTTTGATGCTGCTTTTAACTCCTAACCTTTATTCACTTGTTCAGAACTCTTATTTTATCATCCTTACTTTTAATATTCCCTTCTCGTATTTGTCCTGTTTGTCTGTCCTAATTAGATTGTAAGCTCTGTCGAGCAGGGACTGTCTTTTCATGTTCAAGTGTACAGTGCTACGTACGTCTAGTAGCGCTATAGAAATAAGTAGTAGTAGTAGTAGTCTGATTTGTCGGCTTTAGGGAACGCCAGTGATGGATCTCATGGCCACGGCCTGCAATGCCAAAGTTTCCCAGTTCTTCAGTCGCAAAAGGCAGCCCCGAACCTCAGGGTTAGACACCCTTCAGCCCTGGCCAGAAGAGACCCTGTTGTATGTTTTTCCTCCGTGGCCTCTGATAGGGAGGATTCTGTTCCGCATAGGGTGTCATCGGGGGCCGTTCATTCTAGTGGCTCCGGATTGGCCCCAGCGTCCGTGGTATGCGGATCTGAATCGGGTGCTCTCTGAGCTGCCGTTGTGACTGCTGGTGACTCCTGATGTTCTGCATCAAGGACCAGTCCAGATGGAAAATCCCTCCCACTTGGTCTTACGGCCTGGCTATTGAGAGGCAGCAGTTGAGGAAGAAGGGATTTTCGGAACCAGTTATTACCACTTTTTGGGGAGCACGGAAGCAGTCCACTTCGGCAGCATATGCTCGAGTGTGGAAGGCCTCGATGTGGTGTGGTCTGAGTACTGAGTCGTCTTTTCGGGCATCCATTTCAGTGATTTTGGTGTTCCTTCAGGACGGTCTTCAAAAGGGGTTGGCATATAATTCCCTTTGAGTTCAGATGGCCGCGCTGGCCTGTTTTCGAGGGAAACTGGACGGTTCCTCGTTGGCAGCTCACCCAGACGTGGTTCGTTTTCTTCGCGGGGCTCTTCGTCTCCGACCTCCTGTGCAGTGGCCGTGTCCGTCTTGGCATTTGAATTTAGTGCTGCGAGCTCTACAGGCCCCTCCTTTTGAACCTTTGAGCAAGGCCTCTGAGAAGGATCTTGCACTTAAGACGGTGTTTTTGGTGGCCATAACTTCGGCTCGAAGGATTTTGGAGATTCAGGCTTTGTCTTGCTGAGATCCCTTTTTGCAGTTTTCTGAAGCCAGGATGTCGATTTGGATGGTGCCGTCGTTTCTGCCAAAGGTAGTTTTGACGTTTCATATCTATCAGGCGATTTATCTTCCTTCCTTTCGAAGAGAGGATTATCCAGAAGATTTTGCATTACTTCATTTCTTGGACGTGCGGAGAACATTGTTTCGATACCTGCAGGTATCTAACGAATTTCGTCGCTCGGATCATCTCTTTGTGTTCTTGGCTGGCATGAGGAGAGGTGAGGCGACTTCTAAGGCTTCCACTGCTCGGTGGATTAAGGAGGCCATTGGGGCGGCATATATTTTACACGGGTGGTTGCCTCCCGTGGCCCTGAAGGCCCATTCTACTCTAGGATAGGTGACTTCTTGGGCAGAGACGTCTGCTTTATTTCTGGAGGAGATTTGTCGTGCGGCTACTTGGGCGTCCCGTCATACTTTCGCGAAGCATTACAGATTAGACATGGCTGCTCGGGAAGATGCGAGATTTGGGTCGGGAGTGTTTGCGCAGGGATTGCTTTGGTATATCCCACCAGTTCCTGGATTCATCTGCTGCAGGTGACAAGGAAGGTAAAATGATGTCTTACCAGATAATTTTCTTTCCTTTAACCGCAGCAGATGAATCCAGGATCCCTCCCTAGCTCAGCCAATTGCTTTTTCATTTTCCGCTCCTAGTAGCGCTCTAGAAATGTTAAGTAGTAGTAGTATATGGCTTTCCTTCCATGTTCTTTTTTGCAGAGTTCAGACAGATATCGGGACACGGAAGGGATTCCTGTTTGTAGAACAAGTGGAAGTTGATTCAAGTTCGTTGTTTGGTTCTCTGTTTTTAATAGTGAGGATGGTTTCTTGTTGTTTTCTTATTCTTGCCTTGGTTACTGCTTACAAATGACATATACTAACTGAGAAAGGGGCTGGCCGTCTGGAATCACTGCCTTCAGTTTGTTTATCTCTCTCTCCACCTGCTGGTAGATGGACTTAACCCACCAGTTCCTGGATTCATCTGCTGCGGTTAACGAAAAGAAAATTATCAGGCAAGACATAATTTTACCATAAATACTTGAATAACCATAAACATGAATAAACATTAAATGAAAATATCTGGTTGACTGACACTAATTAGTGAGCCATTATTGTTGGGCTCTAAGGAAGGATGAAGAGGATGGTCATATTCCCTCAGTTTTCCCACACAGATTCTCTTCCTGTATTTAATGTATACTTAGAGCTCTGTACTCTAGATGACATGCCTAAGTGACATACATTTTCTCACCTACTTGGAAAGGTGGAGGGGAAAACTTATTCAATGTTGTTTGTAGAAGTTGCCCCGAGAGGTGGTAGAGGTCACTAAAGAAGTGGCAGCTGTCTTCTCTCCCTGGGATTGAGTGTATGCCTTCTGTGGCACATCTGACATTTGTCCCCAATCAGGCAGGAGACTTGAATCTGAGTCTCCTGCTGTAAAGTATGCTCCACTGTAGCCCGAGTCACAGGGCTGTCCCATTTCTTCCCTTTTTGCACACCATTTAAACAGCAGTCAAATCTGTTTTTCCGTAGTCTTTCTCCGTGTCTACCCTCTGGCTATCCATGTTGTGTTCATATGTTTATTTCAAGTCCCACCAAATCTTCTCTCATATATCATGCAGACGTACTTTATATACTGTATTCACCCTTGTGGAGTGCAATAAATTTGAAAGGGAAAAAAGCCTCAGTGCCCTCACCTCTGTATAGCAAATCTTACTTGGTGAAAAAGACTTAAACAGGGTCAATTTTCTTCATAGTCATGAAAAACCATTTCACAGAAAAATTGTTAAAACTCAACTCGAGTTCTATTTCAACTGGATCCACCCAAGTGAAAGTGACAAAATCGTAAAGATATCAAACGGTTAGCTTTATCTTGAAAAAGAATGTACTTTTGCTTCCATGAATCAGTCACACCAACTGTGGCCAGAGTTTCGCTATTTCAGCTGTCTGAAGGTGTGAACAAACATTTTAAAAACAAAAAAAATTATAAATCAAACAAAAAACAAAACCCAATAGTCAGCATCTTTTTTTTTCGATAATATAGTTTAGCCCGGCCAAATGCCTTGGAGTTCGCCGGGGTTGAGATGGCTGGGTTTGTTTTTCAGCGATAATGGAAAGTTATGTCAGCCATCTCAAACCCTGGCCAAATTCAAGGCCGTGGGAGGAGCCAGCAGTTTTAGTGTACTGGCCCCCCTGACATGCCAGGACACCAACCAGCCACCCTGGGGGTCACTGCGGTGGACTTCAGAAAAGCTCCCATGTGCATAGCTCCCTTACTTTGGGAGCTGAGCCCCCCAAACCCACTACCCACAAATCAACTGCACCCACTAAACTTGCTCCAGGGACCTGCATACAGCCTCTAGGACTTATTGCTGCTGTATAACTTTGGCACACCAGTTCACACCTGAAGACTAATCTCTCTGAAAAAGTCCTTTCTTGAAATAACCACGTTTACTCACAGTTAACTGCAGATCAGAGTCCCCTGGTACTAAGATTAGCAGTAGGTCAGAGCTGGCACAGTGGTGTACAATGCCCTCTTTCAGCACCATTCAAGGTAAGAACTATGTTCTCTAACGTGGGTAACACAGGAAAGGGAACTAAAACTGGCTTACAAAAATGGCCACTACCGCATGGACTACAACAGGAAACAAAACAGGGCACACTCTGACCCAGTTAGCAGGGGGGAAAAGCACCATGGGAGTAGAGCCCAGTACCCTACACCCACCACAATGCATTGCTAATGTGACTCTGCAGGGCACCTAACAGAAAAGGTGTCATGCTTACCCGAGAACCACATTCTGCTGTCATGGAGGTGGGTACGGCATTTGAGGCTGGCATACAGGCTGGCAAAAAAGGTTTTTAGTTTTATTTTGTAAGTTTGGAAGGGGATTGGTGACCACTGGGGGAGTATGGGGAGGTCATACCCCATTCCCTCCAGTGGTCATCTGGTCAGTTGGGGCACCTTTTTGAGGCTTGGTCGTGAAAATAAAAGGACCAAGTAAACCCGGCGAAATACTGCTTAACGCCGCTTTTTTTTTTTTTCATTATCGGCGAAAGCCGGCCATCTGGTAGCCATGCCCATGCCCGCCTTCGCTAATCTACCGACACGCCCCCTTGAACTTTCGCCGGCGAAGCGACGGGAAAGCGGTGATGCTGTCTAACATGCCGCTTTCGATTATACCGATTTCGCCGCTTTTAAGAAATCACCGGCCATCTCCCGATTTGTGTTGGAAGATAGCCGGCGATCACTTTCGATTATAAGCTGGATAGGAACCTATGGAACTTTGTAAGTCTAAGTTCTTTGAAAATGAGCCTCTAGGTATTTCTCTGTTCCCATGTGGCTTTCAGTCTGAGGGGCCTTTCTATTAAAGCTTAGCACGTGGTAATGGACATTAGCATGTACTAAATGCAGTACATCCTATTTATGGCTGCTGTTTTATTTTTGTTTTGTTTTACTGTGCACCCTGTATTCGTTTATGTTCTTGATTGCAAGCAATTAAAATATGGAAAAATTTTGTGTCGGCCTCAACTGAATTTGAATCAGTAATTGAAAGGTATGTGGGAGTCAAATAGTGCAGAAATCTTTGTATTCTGTGTTATGTTCGGGCATGTAGAAAAAGGAAGATCTTTTGGAGGAAATTTAATCCTCTGAGAAACACTTACCTGAAAAAGACTGAAGTACGCGCAATATCACGTGCCATCTGTTTTCCCCTTAATTTGATCTCTTCAGAGATATCTGTCTGATGCATACAAAGTTCACCTCTTCTAATTATTTCCAGGCCTTCCAGCATGCATTCGACGTAGCAAGAAATCAACTTGAAACAGGCAAGACGTCTCAGAAAAGGCCTGGGCATTCTGGTGAGTTAGCTGCATGGAACATCTTCCTATTTGTAAGGTGGCTAACAGCGAGAAAGGAAATTCAAACGGAAGCAAAATCTTCCAATTACAGCAAAGCTATAATGCAGCAGTTCTATAAGAAAGCTTCATGGCTGCATTTATTGTCGTAGAAGTTCATCTGCTGAATATTTATTTATTAGGATTTATTTACTACCTTTTTCAAAGTATTCACTCAAGGCAGTTTAGAGCAAGAATAAGTTGAATGTAGGACATAGGCAACAGACAATTACAGCAGTAAAAATATTCAAATTACAATACATAGAGGGGCATAATTGAACGAAAACGTCTATCTCCATGGGCGTTTATCTCCGAGAACGGGTCCGTGAAGGGGCGGACCGAACCGTATTTTCGAAAAAAATAGACGTCCATGTTTTATTCGACAATTTGTGAGCTGGGCGTTTTTGTTTTTCAGCGATAATGGAAAATGAAAGCGCCCAGCTCAAAAACGAATAAATCCAAGGCATTTGTTCGTGGGAGGGGCCAGGAGTCGTAGTGCACTGGTCCCCCTCACATGCCAGGACACCAACCGGGCACCCTAGGGGGCACTTTTACAAAAACAAAAAAAAAAAAGGTAAAAGAGCTCCCAGGTGCATAGCACCCTTCCCTTGTGTGTTGAGCCCCCCAAATCCCCCTCAAAACCCACCGCCCACAAGTCTACACCATTACTATAGCCCTAAGGGGTGAAGGGGGGCACCTACATGTGGGTACAGTGGGTTTGGGGGGGTTGGACGACTAATAAGCATTAAGCAGCACAATTGTAACAGGTAGGGGGGGATGGGCCTGGGTCCACCTGGCTGAAGTCCACTGCACCCCCTAACAACTGCTCCAGGGACCTGCATACTGCTGCCAGGGAGGTGGGTATGACATTTGATGGTGAAAATAAAAAGTTGTGAAACATCATTTCTTTGTGGTGGGAGGGGGTTAGTGACCACTGGGGGAGTCAGGGGAGGTCATCCCCGATTCCCTCTGGGGGTAATTTGGCCATTTAGGGCACTTTTTGGGGCCTTATTCGTGAAAAAACAGGGTCCAGGAAAAGTGCCCTAAATTCTAGCTACAAACGCATACTTTTTTTCCATTATCGGCGAAAGGCGCCCATCTCTGTTCGGGTGATAAGCATGCCCCAGTCCCGCCTTCACCACGCCTCCGACACGCCCCCGTCAACTTTGTACGCTTCCGCGATGGAGTGCAGTTGAAAACGTCCAAGTTCGGCTTTCGATTATACCGCGTTATTCGTTTTTGTGAGATAAACGTCTATCTCCCGATTTGGGTCGCAATATAGGCGTTTTTCTTTTTCGATTATAAGCTGGATAGTGTTTCACAGTATGCTACTTAGATTGTCAACAGAATGTGCAATAAAACATCTTAACAGACATCATGGGGTGTAATTAAAGGTGGAACACATCAGGGGCGTATCTGAACTGCGGCGGTAGGGGGGGCCAGGGCCAGAGTGAGGGGGCACATTATAGCCCCCCCTCCCCGCCGCCGCCATTGCCGATCCCCCTCCCCCCAGCCGCTGCCATTGCCAACCCTCCCCCTCCGTTGCTCGCCTACCTTCGCTGGCGGGAGACCCCAACCCCCGCCAGCCGAGGTCCGCGTCCTCCTGCCGCTGCCGGCTGCCTTTAAAAGAATTCCGTCAGCTGGCGGGGGACCCCCAACCCCCGCCAGCCAAGCCGAGGTCCTTTCATTTTTCCACTGAAGCTGGCGCCGACGAAAGTTTCTTTTGAGTCTGACGTCGCTGCACGTTGTACGTGCAGGACGTCAGACTCAGAAACAGAATGAAGCTGTTTCTGAGTCTGACGTCCTGCACGTACAACGTGCTGCGACGTCAGACTCAAAAGAAACTTTCGTCGGCGCCAGCTTCAGTGGAAAAATGAAAGGACCTCGGCTTGGCTGGCGGGGGTTGGGGGTCCCCCGCCAGCTGACGGAATTCTTTAAAGGCAGCCGGCAGCGGCAGGAGGACGCGGACCTCGGCTGGCGGGGGTTGGGGTCCCCCGCCAGCGAAGGTAGGTGAGCAACGGAGGGGGAGGGTTGGCAGCGGTAGGGGGGTCCAGGGCGAAATCTGCGGGGGCCCAGGCCCCTGAGGCCCCACGCAGATACGCCCCTGGAACACATAGATAACATAGAGTAACAGGAATCGGGAATAAGGTTGGGGGGGGGGGGGGGGACTAGTAATTTTAAAGACAAGCATCGCAACTCAGGAACCTGTGCAGTCAGTCTACTGAGATTCTGCATCATTTGATGGTAAAAGCTAATTGGTAGTAATAGGTTTTCACAGCTTTACAGAATTGAGTGTAAGACCTTTCTAATCTAATTTGGTTTGGTAATTAGTTCCATAATGAAGGGAAAAGAAAGTAAAAAGCCGATGAGCGAGTGGATTCCCATCTTGCCGTTGATGGCGGGGGTAAAACCAATCTGTTATCTGTTAAAGAGCGAAGAGTATGGCCAGGTGTGTACGGAATGGTCAGTGCTTTAAGATAAGATGGGGTTGGAGAGCACAATTTTCTCTTTCAGATGATACTGTTCACAAGCTGATTCAGGCAGACTCTTTTTTTAATAATTGGCTTTGAACTTTGGTACATTTTACCATTTGCGCTGACAGTGCCAACTTTGAAGAGATCCTGCAGGGCGGTTATAGATGCTGGTTAGTTGCAAATCTGGCAGTATTATGTCTAGCACAAGCATAATGCTTGTTCAAAATTTCAAGTCCGTATCTTTGTTTGCATGGAAGTTGTTGCGGTCTGAATATTGGTCCAAATATGTTCCGATGAGTCGCGACCAGTTTTGATGCACACTTTGAGTCAACTTGTTTGACTGGATTTTGCACCCATAATGTTAAAATGTTGTTCATCGGAATTAGCATCAAGAACTGTACAGGATTTGAATTTTTTAGCCATTCTTATAAATGTGTTTGGATTTTATTAGACCCCAAAAATGGCATTTTGGTCAATGTCGCGCGCTGATGGACTGACAGCCTTTCAGAAAAGGGGGTCTAGATCTGCAACTATTGTAGTTAGAAACCTCAAATTTTGGGAAACTTCGTTTAACACCTGACTCGCGCAACAGATAAAATTTGAACAAAATTGGAGAACATGATGGTGGGAACTTTTTTTTAAATTTTAGACCACTTGGCATGGAATGACCCTTGTTATAATTTGAAGATCTTTTGTGTGACCATTTGTAAGGGGGGTAGCTTCATTGTTGGGGAATATGAATTTTGCTCAAGCTTCAAAGTTTATATTGAAATTCTGACCAACCCTGTAGAAAATCCAAACTTCACGCCCACATAGAAGAATTTGTTGAATGATGCTATCGGTTGTATAATGATTGTTTTACCGGGTGATTTAAACAGGCTGGAGGGGAGAGGGTTTCTTTTATGTACAGAAGATTACAACTTTAAAAGTGGAGGGAGGGAAGGGGGTTATGCATAGAAATATAGTTTTGACTTGCCCTCCCCCCCCCCCACATACCTAGCTTACCCCCCTGTTGCCACTCCAGATATTTATGTTTAGAGATGCCACTGTTCTGAGGAGAGAGGATGGGATTGTAGAGCTTAGTAGTTGATTTAGGTAGGCAGTGTGTATAGTCCTTATCTGCCATTTTTTTTCTCTGTTTTCATATTCAGCAGTTAGTGAATCCTCTAAAAAAACAGATGTGACCTTATTCTCCAGTCTTGGAAGCAAGGTTGAATCTGTTTAATTCAGATGCTGTTCGCTTTTTAACTTTTGTCTTGTTCAGATTTAGCTCCAGTGATTTTTCTCTATAAAATTCATTAGAAAGCCTTTGCAAAATGGCAGTTTTTAGATAGTGGTTCAGTACCCCAGTACCTCTCAACTCTTGTCTCTCCCTACGCCCCCCCCCCCCTCGGGCGCACTCCATTCTGTAGATAAATCTCTCTTGTCTGTCCCCTTCTTCACTACTGCTAATTCCAGACTCACTTCCTTTTACCTTGCTGCACCTCACGCTTGGAATAGACTTCCCGAACATGTACGTCTAGCCCCGTCCTTGCCCATTTTGAAATCCAGGCTAAAAGCCCACCTCTTTAACGCTGCTTTTGACGCCAAATCACTGCTCACTTGCCTGTACCTGTTATCCTCACCTCTTTATTCCCTTACCCTTAATTGTTCTGTCTGTTTACCTGTCTTATCTAGATTGTAAGCTCTTTGAGCAGGGACTGTCTTTTTGTGTATGGTGTACAGCGCTGCGTATGCCTTGTAGTGCTATAAAAGTGATAAGTAGTAGTAGTAATGTAGAAGCCTGCCCTTGCAGATCAGCAATGCGGCCGCGCAGGCTTCTGTTTCTGTGAGTCTGACGTCCTGCACGTACGTGCAGGACGTCAGACTCACAGAAACAGAAGCCTGTGTGGCTGCCTTGCTGATCTGCAAGGGCAGGATTCTAGATGGAATGTTGCTAGTGGAGGAGTAGCCTAGTGGTTAGTGCAGTGGAACATGGAATGTTGTTACTATTTGAGATTCTGGAATGTTGCTATTACTTGAGATTCTACATGGAATGTTGCTACTATTGAGATTCTAAAAGTCCACCTCTTTAACGCTGCTTTTGACGCCAAATCACTGCTCACTTGCCTGTACCTTTTATCCTCACCTCTTTATTCCCTTACCCTTAATTGTTCTGTCTGTTTACCTGTCTTATCTAGATTGTAAGCTCTTTGAGCAGGGACTGTCTTTTTGTGTATGGTGTACAGCGCTGCGTATGCCTTGTAGTGCTATAAAAGTGATAAGTAGTAGTAGTAATGTAGAAGCCTGCCCTTGCAGATCAGCAATGCGGCCGCGCAGGCTTCTGTTTCTGTGAGTCTGACGTCCTGCACGTACGTGCAGGACGTAAGACTCACAGAAACAGAAGCCTGCGCGGCTGCATTTGCTAATGTGCAAGGGCAGGCTTCTAGATGGAATGTTGCTAGTGGAGGAGTAGCCTAGTGGTTAGTGCAGTGGAACATGGAATGTTGTTACTATTTGAGATTCTGGAATGTTGCTATTACTTGAGATTCTACATGGAATGTTGCTACTATTGAGATTCTAAAAGTCCACCTCTTTAACGCTGCTTTTGACGCCAAATCACTGCTCACTTGCCTGTACCTTTTATCCTCACCTCTTTATTCCCTTACCCTTAATTGTTCTGTCTGTTTACCTGTCTTATCTAGATTGTAAGCTCTTTGAGCAGGGACTGTCTTTTTGTGTATGGTGTACAGCGCTGCGTATGCCTTGTAGTGCTATAAAAGTGATAAGTAGTAGTAGTAATGTAGAAGCCTGCCCTTGCAGATCAGCAATGCGGCCGCGCAGGCTTCTGTTTCTGTGAGTCTGACGTCCTGCACGTACGTGCAGGACATCAGACTCACAGAAACAGAAGCCTGCGCGGCTGCATTTGCTAATGTGCAAGGGCAGGCTTCTAGATGGAATGTTGCTAGTGGAGGAGTAGCCTAGTGGTTAGTGCAGTGGAACATGGAATGTTGTTACTATTTGAGATTCTGGAATGTTGCTATTACTTGAGATTCTACATGGAATGTTGCTACTATTGAGATTCTAAAAGTCCACCTCTTTAACGCTGCTTTTGACGCCAAATCACTGCTCACTTGCCTGTACCTTTTATCCTCACCTCTTTATTCCCTTACCCTTAATTGTTCTGTCTGTTTACCTGTCTTATCTAGATTGTAAGCTCTTTGAGCAGGGACTGTCTTTTTGTGTATGGTGTACAGCGCTGCGTATGCCTTGTAGTGCTATAAAAGTGATAAGTAGTAGTAGTAATGTAGAAGCCTGCCCTTGCAGATCAGCAATGCGGCCGCGCAGGCTTCTGTTTCTGTGAGTCTGACGTCCTGCACGTACGTGCAGGACATCAGACTCACAGAAACAGAAGCCTGCGCGGCTGCATTTGCTAATGTGCAAGGGCAGGCTTCTAGATGGAATGTTGCTAGTGGAGGAGTAGCCTAGTGGTTAGTGCAGTGGAACATGGAATGTTGTTACTATTTGAGATTCTGGAATGTTGCTATTACTTGAGATTCTACATGGAATGTTGCTACTATTGAGATTCTAAAAGTCCACCTCTTTAACGCTGCTTTTGACGCCAAATCACTGCTCACTTGCCTGTACCTTTTATCCTCACCTCTTTATTCCCTTACCCTTAATTGTTCTGTCTGTTTACCTGTCTTATCTAGATTGTAAGCTCTTTGAGCAGGGACTGTCTTTTTGTGTATGGTGTACAGCGCTGCGTATGCCTTGTAGTGCTATAAAAGTGATAAGTAGTAGTAGTAATGTAGAAGCCTGCCCTTGCAGATCAGCAATGCGGCCGCGCAGGCTTCTGTTTCTGTGAGTCTTACGTCCTGCACGTACGTGCAGGACGTCAGACTCACAGAAACAGAAGCCTGCGCGGCTGCATTTGCTAATGTGCAAGGGCAGGCTTCTAGATGGAATGTTGCTAGTGGAGGAGTAGCCTAGTGGTTAGTGCAGTGGAACATGGAATGTTGTTACTATTTGAGATTCTGGAATGTTGCTATTACTTGAGATTCTACATGGAATGTTGCTACTATTGAGATTCTAAAAGTCCACCTCTTTAACGCTGCTTTTGACGCCAAATCACTGCTCACTTGCCTGTACCTGTTATCCCCACCTCTTTAATTCCCTTACCTCTTAATTGTTCTGTTTGTCTGTCCTATTTAGATTGAGCAGGGACTGTCTTTACGTGTATGGTGCGCTGCGTATGCCTTGTAGCGCTATAGAAATGTTTAGTAGTAGTAGTATGGTTCATGCAGCTTCTATCTTTATTTTTTTTATTTTTCAGCCATTCCGTCAAATTTTTCTGATGGTGAGAAAAGAGACCATGAATCGAATGTACCAACCATCAGACTCTGTGGAAATGATCAAGTGAATGTGAGTGCAGCAGAAACGTGGATCCGAAATACCTTGCTACTGAACTCGGAACGTTTATTCATAGAAGACCGGCACATCTTTCACTGTGGTAAACAGGAGCATGAAGCACTGTTGTCGGGGTGTGCTGGTGTGTCCGTATCCATAAAGCTAAGCAACGGCAGTGCAAAGGTGGAAATTGAAGGCCCTCCTTGCAATGCCATTAGGGCAGCCCTACAGACCGTGAAAATGCTTTGTGGTGTCCAAGATGAGTATGCAAGGCACGAAGAGGATGAGCTCCTGAAATCGATGGTGCAGTGGTCGTATGTTGCCGGTGCACACAGCACAAACTATGGAGCAGCTGCCAACGGGATTTTAGAGAGAGCTTCTATTAATAAGAAGGATGTGGAAGTAGAAGTGAACGGAGGCTTTCATACTACAAAGTTACTAGTAGTACTGTAACAGATAGCAAGGGGCAACTATTCCATCTTGACCGAAAATGTAAGTAACCTACTGTTTGCCGCATGTGAGCACACACACACTCAGTATGACCAGTAGTAGTCAAGGCCAACACATACAGTTTTATTTAAAGAGACACCATGCCAGTGTAACTGCATTGTGCTGTATATAAAGGGGGAAAGGGAATGGGACTTAATATACCGCCTTTCTGTGGTTTTTTTAACTACATTCAAAGAGGTTTACATTATATACAGGTACTTATTTGTACCTGGGACAATGGAGGGTTAAGTGACTTGCCCAGAGTCACAAGGAGCTGCAGTGGGAATTGAACCCATCCCCAGGATCAAAGTCCACTGCACTAACCACTAGCCTACTCCTCCACTCCGCCCTTCAAGCATTTCTATGCCATGAGAGTAATTTTATAACAGGGCACCTAGGATAAGAGGGAAGCCTCTGCTTGCCCTGGGATTGGTAGAATGTTGCTACTATTTGGGATTCCAGAATCTTGTTACTCTTTGGGGTTCTGGAATGTTGCTACTATTTGGGTTTCTGGCAGGTTCTTGTGTCCTGAATTGGCCCCTGTTGGAAGCAGGATACTGGGCTAGATAGACCATTAGTGTGACCTAGTACGGCTATTCTTTTGTTCTTATGAAAGCACCTACTTAACTGCTATTTTATTTAAAAAAACAAAACGTAGGTGCCTACTTTACTTTTCTTTATAAAATACTAGTGTAAGTGGCAGGCGCAGACATTTACATCTGTTCTAGGGTAATATTGTGACGTGTGCATGTAAATTATAGTATTTTGTAGTGTATGCCTGTACTTATGTGCTCCGTATAGTCTCTGCCCAAACTCCACCCCTGTGCACACCACCAGCGAAGTGTGTGCTGCCATGACATGCCACATTCTTTTCAATTAGTCGGTATTCTGTAAGGGGCTATTTATATACGTATATTGCCACATCCTTGTGTAAGTGGTTAAAATACCTCAGAGTGAGCATGTGCTTTACCACTTAAAATATGCAACCCTTATATGTCCCGCTGAGCTGAATAGATGCAGTACATGTCTAATTCATTCTTGATTGACCGTTTTTTTTCATATTTCAAAAATGCAGAGAAGAATAAAAGAAATATGAACTCAGGGTATTGATGGGCATGTATCTAGCAACATAAGCAATAATATTCAGCTGACCACAGTGGGCTGAATTAAGCCCAAGTATTCAGTGACAGTGCGAGTACCGACATGGAACATCTGGGCTCTGTGTAGGATCTGGCCGCATCCAGAATAGGGCCGGCCAGGTGCAGTATTCAGTAGACAACCGAAGGGACGCTTTCACAGGGTTGAAAGTTTGAAAGCTCTTTTGGCGGGTATCTTGAAACAGCCTCGGAGAAACATGGATCATGTCGAGACCCGTTTTTCAACCATAAAAGCTAAGTGAAAGCAATATATATTTAACTCTTAGAAGCAACACTATAAAGGGTGGCACTTGGAGGCATTACTTTAACTCATTAGAGACGTGATGTGATTAAAAACTCGGACAACCTTTGAAGATTCTTGTATCTGTGTTTATCCCAATGAAAACATATGAGCACGTCCTTATACACCATTTTATAAGTATAAGGGGGAAAGAGACCTTTATGAGTTCATACATGTTATTATTTATATTTTTTGATGGGAATTTAATTTTTCTATACATTTACTTAAAATGTAATGTCAAGAAGTGCAGAGTGATGCACTTGGGTGCAGAAGTCCAAAGGAGATGTACCAGATAGGAGGAGAGGTGCCTTGGGGTGATGGTGTCTGAGGATCTCAAGGTGACAGAAACAATGCGACAAGGCGGTGGCTATGCCCAGAAGGATGCTAGGCTGCAAAGAAGAGGGGTATAACCAGCAGAAGAAAAGAGGTGTTGATTAGAGAATGACGGGAACAGGTAGTCGTGGTATATTGCGATATGTGGTTACACTGCAGAAATGGCAACATTTTTTCTGTGGTTTACCACGGATGCAAACAGCAATTAGTTCAAGGTGATGATCCCTACACAAGCGTTAAAATGGACGCCTACATTTTACTGCTGTTTTACTGCTGAATAACCTCCGACCGTAATCCGGCCTCCTTTCCGTCCTGTTCTGCTCTTTCCTGCCTGCAGGGCATGGGTGCAGGCACGCATTCAAGCACGCATACACACAGTCCTTCCCGAACTCCTCCCTGGAACGGCACATCAGTAGTCCCCTCCCCACCCACCATACATGACATCAAACAGAAGAGAACCATGATTGGCCACTTTTCATCTTTCATTTCACACTACTGCCACCACACTGAAATAGCATGCCACCATAGCATACTATTTTGTGGGTTATTCAGTGTGGTGTTAAGAGAGAGAATAGCGGACAGCACAGCAGTAGAGTAGTCTGAGGAGAGGACAGAGTCGGGACTCGGCTAGATGACCCAGGAGGAGTAATTGAGGAGTGAAGTGTGTGTGAGCCCAAGAGGAACACTGTTGGACATCGTGAAGAGCCCAGGTGTGCCCCCCCCCCCCCCCCCGCCACTGTGAGTGATCTTAACAATTTTAATTATTGGCGGATGATTGTCTGCATGCTGCCCTGCCTTTCTCGACTTCAGCCAGCTGAGCGACTGCCCCTCAAATATTGTGTTCAATTCTGGTCGCCGCATCTCAAAAAAGATATAGTGGAATTAGAAAAGGTACAGAGAAGGGCAATGAAATGATAAAGGGGATGGGACGACTTCCCTATGAGGAAAGGCTGAAGCAGCCAGGGCTCTTCAGCTTGGAGAAAAGATGGCTGAGGGGAGATATGATAGAGGTCTATAAAATAATGAGTGGAGTGGAACGGGTAGGCGTGAATCGTTTGTTTACTCTTTCCAAAAATACTAGGACTAGGGGGCATGCAATGAAGCTACAAAGTAGTAAATTTAAAACGAATCAGAGAAAATTTTTCTTTCCTCAACGTGTAATTAAACTCTGGAATTCATTGCCAGAGAATGTGGTAAAGGCGGTTAGCTTAGTGGGTTTTAAAAAGGTTTGGACGGCTTCGTAAAGGAAACGTCCATAGACCATTATTAAAATGGACTTGGGGAAAATCCATTTCTTGTTTCTGGGATAAGCAGCATAAAATGTATTGAACTTTTTTGGAATCTTGCCAGGTATTTGTGACCTGGATTGGCCACTGTTGAAAACAGGATGCTGGGCTTGATGGATATTCGGTCTGTCCCAGTGTGGCAACACTTATGTACTTATGTCTCTCTGTGTCAATCCCTGCTTCCCATTTGGCTGCTTTCAGTGCTGAGGAAATGTGGTTGGCATACCTTTAATCTTTTTTTATTATTATTATTATTATTTTACGTTTTCAAATAGCTGTTGTGATAAATCCCTGATTTTATTCCCCATCTCAGATGACCAAAAAAAAAAAAGAAAAATTGTTTTAATTGATGTTGAGCAGAAACAGAGTTCGCAGGGATGTTGTGGGGACAGGGACAAACTTTGTCCCTGTGTCATTCTCTAGTGTTGATGCCCCTGTACAAGTTGTCGGAGAGGCCCCATTTGGAGTATTGTGTTCAGTTTTGGAGGCCATATCTTGCTAAGGATATAAAAAAGACTTGAAGTGGTTCTATAGAAAAGTGATGAAAATTACATAGCAAGATGTACGAGGAGAGACTTGAGGACGTGAACATATATACCCTGGAGGAAAGGAGAACCAGGGGTGATATGATACAGACATGCAAGTATTTGAAAGGTATTAATCCGCAAACAAACCTTTTCCAGAGACTGGAAGGTGGTAGAACTAGAGGACATGAATTGAGGTTGCAGGAGGACTGACTCAGGAATAATGTCAGGAGGTACTTTTTCACGGAGAGGGTGGTAGATAACTTGGAATGCCCTTCCGCAGGAGGTGGTGGAGATGAAAACGGTAACAGAATTCAACAGTGCGTGGGATAAACACAAAGGAATTTTTGTATAGAAAGACTGGATCTAAAGAAGCTTAGTGGGGGAAGCAAAGCAAGTGCTGGGCAGACTTCTACGGTCTGATTGTGGATGGACAGATTTGGATGAGCTGGAGCGGGGCTTCGATGACAACTTCAAAAGTTTTAGAACAAGGACAGTGCTGGACAGACTTCTATGGTCTATGCCCTGAAAATGGCAATGACAAATCAAAATCAGTTATATATATGCAGTCATGCAAACAAGCAGAAATAATAATCAAATTAGAGAAAATAATATGATGACAATCTTCAAAGTATATATGGGCAGGCAGAGGAAAGGACCGGGGGAGCTTAGTGGATGATACGAGGGATGCTATTGGTTGGTCCTGGGAAATGTGTGTAAGGTAGAAATGGCGGTAGTTGGGCTTACGTGGTTGGCTGGGGACTGGTGGTTGCTGGGTTTGGTCATTGCACCATGATCTCTGTCGGGAGGGATGTCATTGTGGCAGTTCTGGTATGGCATCAGGAGGATTGCCCTTGGGAGGGGAAAAATTACAGATTGATTTTTCCTTTTTTGGGGATTGTCTTCTTTGTTCTGTATTTGGGCTGTCGTAGTGGCATCTTTCTTGGTGGGCATTGTGGTGCAGTGATTGAATTTGGTGGCTGTTGGTCCTTGGTTGGTCTCATACCCTTGGCACTGCTCTCACTTATTTGTTGTTTTTGTTTTGCATGCAGTTCTTGGGATTGGTTGTGGGTGGTGTGTTTTTCTAGGGTGTATTTATCCCTCCCAATATGGTGGTCCATCCACCAATACCTAGGAAGAAATAAATCACCCAAGGCTGCATCTCTTTAGGAATTTAATTAGATACTTTATTTCTTATCAAGTATTTGTACAATTAGCAGATCAGTGATATCTCACTAGGAGTACAGAACATTGCTATAAAAAAAAGTACTGCTATATCGGAGACTCCAAAGAATATATAAGCAATCAGATACTTTTATTTATTATCCTCCAAGTATATGTACAATCAGTTGCTTATGGGAGTACAGTACCACAGCTACACATAGGTGTTCTCTGGGTCTGAGTCTCTAATGTTTTATTTAGGGTCTTTTTCGCCCTCACCCCAAATTACCAACTAAAGCCAATTTGCAGATATAAAACACTCAAGCAATAGGATTACTTGCCGATTGATTGGTTTCTCATGGGAGAGCAGCCCTGCTTGCACAGAGGTACTGGCTGTGACTGTCTCTCTCCATTGAAGTAGGAAGTACAATCACTTATATACGCTCATTAACATAACAGGTCATACATAGGCAATCTGACAATAATCCCATTTATTGGATATATGCTAATGTAATGGTTAACGCTGATTGGTTATGGTAATGAGTTGGTTAGTATTTACTGGAAAAGCCAATAATAGACTAGCTGTTCCTGGAAGACTAAATCATCTTCCTGAGGAGTTATCGTGTTCTGTTTTTCCACTAAAAAATCTTTGACCACCATGTTGCTAAACGATGTTGCTCTGTTTTTCCACTTACGCCCATTCCTCATTCTGCTGCATCAGAATGTCACAACAGATCATGAGTTCTGCAGTCACACTGAAGTTCAGGTTAAGGTCATGGGCCTGTAAGGTTTTCTCTCATTTTAGATCCTGAACCAAAGTCTCAGGCCTTAAAGCTCTTAGCTATGATGATAATATTCAGTGGTTTTTTGCATTGTTGTGATCTTTTCTTTATCTTTTTGCTTTTTGCAAAATAGCCCTGGTTGCTACTAATGTACCTATGTGCATACTAATAAAAGGAAGTTTCTGTGTGCATCAGAGAAAGCTAAATATCATTTTTTATGTTGTTGTTTCTTCCATTTGTGAAGCCTTTCTGACCCTTAAATCTTTTTAGAGTTATACATTGGACACATTGCCCGTAAGTCTCACTCTTTGGGGTGGTTTACCCTTGGCTTGTCTGGTTTGTACCAGGGGCAGTGCAGGTTGAAAACGATTTGCCCAGCTTCCTTGGTTCTCAACCCACTGCTTTAACCTCTAGGCTACTCCATTCAAAGCACGTGCCTTCAAAACCCCCTTGCTCAGTCGCAACCTACTGCTACAGCTACACCCCCAAACTAGGCCCTTCCGTTTTCCCTGTGCTACTTTTAGAGAGGTGAGGTATATGTGGAGGGAGGAAGCCATGATCAAAGCAACACTCTTCCCTCTCTCCTCTTAAGTCAGAGACACACACAGACAGCACACCTACATATGCACACAAACAGAAGGGTTGTAAAAAAGTTACATGAGGCAAGCTCTACATGCTTTCCTCACATGTTAAATGTGATATTCAAACCATCTTTGCACCATTTTGCCACTGACAGCAGAGCTTTGAAGTGACTATTTCCTAGTATATATTTTTTTTCATTGTAAACATAGGCTTTCTGGAATATGATTATCTTAAAAAAATGCAGAGAGACCTGATGGGTTCTGGTATGTTTTACACTAAATGTCCGGTGGACTCAAATACACAAGAATTTCAGGACAGAAAAAGAGAGTTTGAAAAAGTAGACCTTCAGATAGTCAAGGTAAGAATGGTTTTTGTCAGGTAATTTACTGTATATAGATTTTCACTGTTGAACCTTTTCTTGATTTTCTAAACAGTGGCATAGAGAATATCTAGAAAAGTAGCAACAGGGCTTGGGTGGTCCAGGATGGGAGATGATGTTAATCCCCCATGAGGGACCAAAATGTGCTGAGGTATTATCTAAAGTGGAATCAGGTTTCCATGGCTAGACAGCCATTGAAGAACTCCACCAGAATTATGAGTCGTCAGCCCGATGCACAAAGCTTATCGAGCTGTCAACTTTTGCTTTAATCGGGTTCTAGCCAGTCTAAAGAAAATGTTATCTACCTAATGCACAAACGGGTTTTCCATGGCTTTAACATGTGCCATTAGCAGCCACTGAGAACCCTATGCAAATGTATCTCATTAGTATTCTAATGAGTGTTCAGTGCGATGCACAGCTACAGAGCAGCCATAAAATCCAAGCTAGATTTTATGACTGCTCTGGAGCTGTCGGAGAGGAGGGAACTGCTCCCTACTTCTCCCTTCCTGACCCACCCCTCCCCCCAAGATCTCTTAAAAGTTTCCTAGTGATCCCGTGGACCCTGACACCCCCCATTCTCCCCTCCCAAACCTCCCCCACGTAAAAGAACCCTGATCCCCCCCCCCCTTCACTGTAACCATCATTCCCTGGTGGTCTAGTGACCTCCACATCCCCACATACCTTAGATCCACTGGAGGAAGGAAGGCAGAAGCAATGCCTCCTCCCTCCTGCCCAGTGCATACTGGGATGCACTGGGAGGGACTAAACACCATATAAAGAAAAAAACTCCTTATATATATGGTGTTATCTCCTCCTGGGATGCAGGGGCTGGGTGCCGCCATTCTGAGTGGGCTGGGCCCAGTGACAGGACGGAGGAGATGTAGCTCCTGCCCTCCTGCGGATCTAAGATACATGGGGGTGTGGGGGGTTACTAGACCACCAGGGACTGATGGTACAGAGAGGTGGAGGGAATCGGGAGGCAGCCCACTGGACCATCAGGGTACATTTGCTTGGGGGAGGGGTCAGGAGCTTTTTGCCTGGGAAGGGGGTAGGAAGGTGTCGGGTCCACTGAACCACCAGGGAATTTTTAAGAGATCTGGTGGGGGGGAGTTAGGAGGCAGTCTAGGTCGGGAAGGGGGGGGGGTCAGGAGATGGTCCACTTAACCACCAGGGATTTTGTGTAAGCTGTCAAATGCATTTGACAGCTTCCAGTCGCAGACAGCAGTCGATTCCCAAAAAGGGATCTGTGCATCTCATTTGCATGTGATCCCCTTTGTGCATTGGTCGCTGTTTGTGACCCGGTAATTTTTTTCCAGTGGCACCCATATTTACCAGGTGCCGCTGTTCATCGGCCCCTGTATCAGCACTGAGATACCATTTCCTGGAGGGAGGGGGTACCTTTTATGACTGCCTGCATACTTTTCACTCTGTGGGCAGTTGAACCGTTTTGGGCCTGATATTCAAAATTATTTAGCCGGCCTCTGACGGGTTAAATTGCTTGGTTGGGGCTAGCTGCTAACATTCAGCGGCACTTAATTGGCTAAGTGCCACTGAATATTGCAGTTAGCACCAAACAAAAACCTGGCTATGTTGGGGGCACTCTGGGGGCAGAGTCAGCACTTTGCTGATATTCAGCCCTTAAGTAGCCAGGTTTACCTCATACATAGAACCATATAAAAGTCTGTTAACCATGGCTACTTAAGTGGCTGTGTTGGCCAGCTTAAAAATACCTGGATATTCAAAGCCAAAGCCTGCACAGGTCTCAGCTTTGAATATCTGGGAATACGCTGTTGCCGACGGCTGAATATTGACTCCTCTGTTTATATCCAATAATTTGTACTTAGTATGTGGAATCTCTTCTTCTAGCTAGAAGGTGCTGTTTGTTATGCTATGAGTTTATCTTGTTGGGCAGACTGGATGGACCATACAGGTCTTTATCTGCCGTCATTTACTACAGATTGGCTTTCCTTTTCAATTCTAATTCAAACAGGTTACGATGTGTTACACCAACAAGCAGGGGGGCACCGGATCTCGCCTTCTGTGTCGGGAAGCAGTCCAGATGTTGCTTTGGGCATCACAGCATGTTTCTCCAAGCCACTTATCTGGCGGGCGTAAACAATGACCTGGCCGACAGGTTGAGCAGGATAATGCAACCTCATGAGTGGTCTCTAAATATGGGCATAGCCCACAAGCTCTTCTTGGCGTGGGGCACCCCCCTCAGTGGATCTTTTTGCCATTCAACTCAACCACAAGGTCCCTCAGTTCTGTTCCAGGCTTCAGGCCCAGGACAGACTAGTGTCAGATGCCTTCCTTCTTCATTGGGAGACAGGCCTTCTGTATGCGTATCCTCCCTTACCTCTGGTGCAGTGGTTCCCAAACCTGGTCCTGGAGGCACCACAACCAGTCAGGTTTTCGTGATATCCACAATGAATATTCATTAGAGTGATTTGCAAACCAAGAAGGCAGTGCATGCAGATCTCTCTCATGAATATTCACTGTGGATATCCTGAAAACCTGACTGGCTGGGGGTGCCTCCAGGACCAGGTTTGGGAACCACTGCTCTAGTGGGAAAAACTTTGTTGAAACTCAAGCACGACTGTGGAACCATGATTCTGATCACACCGTACTGGCCATGGCAGATATGGTTCCCTCTTTTTGTGGAATTGTCCTCTGAAGAACTGTGGAGATTGGAGTGTTTTCCGACCCTCATCAATCAGAACAAGGGGTCACTTCTTCATCCCAACCTCCAGTCTCTGGCTCTCATGTCCTGGATGTTGAGAGCCTAGAATTTGCTTCCTTGGGTCTTTCGGAGGGTGTCTCCTGGGTCTTGCTGGCTTCCAGGAAAGATTCCACTAAGAGATGTTATTCTTTTAAATGGAGGAGGTTTGCCGTCTGGTGTGACAGCAAGGCCATAGATCCTCTTTCTTGGCCTACACAGACTCTGCTTGAATACCTTCTACACTTACCAGAGTCTGGTCTCAAGACCAACTCCGTAAGGCTTCACCTTAGTGCAATTAGTTCTTATCATCAGTGTGTAAGCCTGAGCCACCCACAGACCTGCTGCAGGAATGTCCCATTGAGCAGAAATGAGAACTTTCATGACAGGATGAACATGAAGTGCCTTAGGCAGCCTCTTAATTCTGGACATCACGGGGTGCCTGGTCGCATCAGAGGAAGGCACCTCTGGAGAAGAGATCTTAAGCACATCCAACGCCTGTGCAATCAGGGAGGGCAACTTGTCCCTAAGAAACAGATGGGCAGCCGTAGGATCCACAAGGGAGAGGTCCAAGAAAACTGAGAGGTGACCATCTGAACCTTGACTCAACAGCACAGAAAGCTTGTCCAGCTCCCTACGGGTGTCCAAGAGCAACCACTTAGCAAGATGCAAGTCCAAAGCACAAGTGGGGGCAGAATCAGCGGAGGGGTGAAGGGGGGGGGGGGAAGCAGACGAGACAGTAGACTGTGCCAGAGGCCTCTTCAGTATACTTCAGAATACTGCAGTAAAGATAATCTCTGGACAAGACACTGGGATGATACAGCACCACTTCTAAAATCAAAACATTGGTTGCCTATCTCGGCTATAATCCTATACAAATTTTCAACACTTATGTATAATACACAAAGCACAGGTCTCTCTCTCTATTTTGTTTCGTTTACTTATTCTATGCTCAACAAAACACAAAATTGTGGTATTCCATCTTTTCAACAAATTCAGTTTTCTAATATATGTTCTTCCATATTTAGCATTATAGGTTCTGTTTTGGAATAATCTGCCCATCCATTTACATCTTGAATAATTGTTTCAAAAATTAAAGCAGGACTTAAGACTTTTTTTTTTCACAAAGTCATTTAATGGTTAAAGAAATACAAATTTTGCTTACATGACAAGCGGACTATGGACTGCGACACAGGATTGCAGAACTTTATCTCTGCCTTCTCTGTTCTATCCTGTTGCACTGATGTTCCTTTTCTATTAATATGTTTAAAAAAAATGTATTATTGTGAACTGCAAAGATGTATTGATATGCAGTATATCAAGTATGAAATAAACTTGAAACCTAAATGGAAGTATGATTTATACATCCTCTTTCATGAATCTGTTTCTAATTTGCCTTTTAGATGGAAAGAGTATCTAATGCCTTCCTAATGGCTCTCTACCAAACGAAAAAAGATGATGTACAGAAAAAACGTGGGAGTAAGAATGTATTGCACAAATTGTACCAGGAAGTGCCTGTTCAGTTCTGTGATTTTGTGTGCAGAGTTGGCTTTCAGAGAGTATATGCAGAACCACAAGGTAGGTAGTGTTAGCAGCATTGCTTTGGTTTTCGTGAAGACATAATGGAATGATGTACATATAATGCAAAGTTTTCACCTATAGCAGGTGTTCTCTGAGGGACAGCGAGCCAAGTATTCTCACATCTGGGTGACGTCATCCCACGGAGTCTGGTGGCAGACGCTGATTAACAAGCTGAATGTAGAATTTCTAGCAATGTCCCACCGCGCATATGATGGTGCCTTTCCGCCCAATGCAAACGCGTGGTTCCCTCAGTCATGTAAAATAGCTAAAGAATAAAACGCCAATGGGAGGTGGGGAGGGTACGGCTGTCCTTGAAGAACATCTGCAGACAAGCAGGCCAGTTGTATTCTTACATCTGGGAATCCCTAGCTACCAGGCTTACCGCAAACAACAATGCTAGAATAATAGGGTCTCGAAATGTTGAGGCCTCAAAGTCAATTAACCTGAAACTATTTACATACTAGTTGTGACGATTCAGCTTGGAACTGAAGAAAACTGGGCCTGGGGGGGGGGGGTGGAGTTGGATTGTAGACACCAAATAAATTCTTCAGGGCTGCCTGAACGGAACTGGCTGTCACGTCGGGTATCCTTCTCAAGGCAGTAATTAGATGTGAATGTGTGGACAGAAGACCACATCGCAGCTTTTCAGATCTCCTCTGTGGAAACTGACCTCAAGTGGGCTACTGATGTAGCCATGCCTCTGACATTATAACCTTTACCCTGACCCTCTAGAGTCAGCCCAGCCTGGGCATAAGTGAAGGAGTTGCCAATTTCTATACCCAATTAGAAATCATGCGTTTGCCAATGGCTACCCCCATCCCGCTTGGGTCAAAAGAGGCAAAAAGCTGGGTGGACTGTCTATGGGCCTTAGTTTGCTCCAAATAGAAGGCTAAAGCTTGCTTCCAGTCTAAGATGTGCAGTACACTTTTGCCAGGGTGGGTATATGGTTTTTGGAAAAACGTTGGCAGAACGATTGACTGATTTAAGATGAAACTTCGACACTACCTTGGGAAGGAACTTGGGGTGCGTGTACAGAACTGCTCAATTGTGGTGAACTTAGTGTAAAGTGATCAGCTACTAGGCCCCGAAGCTTACTGACTCTGCGAGCTGAATTGACTGCCACCAAAAACACAACTTTCCAGGTCAAACACTTCAGATGACAGAAATCAAGTGGCTCAAAAGGAGCTTTTATCAGCTGGGTGAAGACAACATTGAGATCTCATAGCACAGGTTGGAGGTTTGACAAGGGGTTTTGTCAATAGCAAACAACCTCCATTTTTTTCCTGCTCAGTCTGTCTGCCAGGCAGTTGTCCTTTCCTGCTAGGTACGTGGCTCGGAGGATTATTCCGTGAAGGAGAGCCCACTGCCACATCCCCTCTGCCTCCTGACACAACGGGTACCCCTCTGCTTGTACACATAGAACATTGCAACCTGGTTGTCCATTCAATGAGAACAATTTGGTTCTGTAGCCAATCTCTGAAAGCCTTTAGAGCATTCCAAATGGTCCTGAGTGTGAAGAGGTTGATATGGTAAGCAGGAAGTTTTGAGACATGGAGAAAAAAAGCATATACACCAGGTCCTTCCTTGAAAAAAGCCTAGAAGGTGGAAACAGGACCCCGTCGGATATAGAAGATAAGTGTTATATGCTATAAGGTTAAATAATAAATTGTGAATATGAAAAAAATGGAGGTTTTTAGCCAGTGAAGAATTGGAGTCCAGCGGGGTCACAAGAAATATATCTATGACCGTGGACATACAGAGGCTTTTTCCTCCAATAACAAAATTAAGAAAAAATAGTATAATTGAGAAAGCAGAAGTCCCATTTAGTCACCACATATATGCTAAACATTTTGTATGACATTTGAAAATACATTAGTATAATGGTGTTTTTTTTTCTTACTTAATTCGTAAGTTGTGTTCAAAGTGTCCTCCTTCAGCCTTGTCACATTCAGGAATCTTTGACGTTGCTGAGCTCTTGGTTCAATGAATTCTGGGGTTTCATGGATTTGACAGTTCAACTGTTTTGTGTAGTGCTGCATTTCGATTACAATTTTAATCATGCGATTAAAGGTATGTTGTTTCGTTTTGTTCCCACTGCAGTTCTTTGTGACTCTGGGCAAGTCACTTAACCCGCAGTGGGAATAAAACAAAATAAATAACGTACCATGAACTGCATGATTAAACTTGATGCGTTGGAGCTCCATCCTGTTGAAAAATTTTGGAGTACTTTATTTGGTCTCAAATTTCAGGCAGAAGTTTCTGCTGCAGTAGGACATTTTTGGGTTATTTGGAAAAAATGCTGGGGATCCCATTTTTTCCGGATAACTGTATTAGGTTACCTAAGCAAATTCCTTTAAAATCCATCATAATTCTGCTTCAACTCTATATCCTTTCAGAATGTTATTTTCTTTTGCTTCTTCCATTTGTGAAGCTTTTTTTCCACATGTAAAACTGTAAATTTATACCTCGATACACTATCCTTACATTTCACCTCTTTTGGGGTATTTCACCCTTGGCATTTTTGGTTTGAACCAGAGGCAAAAGAGTGAAATAACTGCCCAGTTTCCTTGGTTCTCAGTTCACTGCTCTAACCATTAGGCCACTACACTCAAGCGTGTGCTTGCACAGTTCACATGTTCATTCACAACCTGCCACTGATGCCACATACAGGATGAGGACCTACAGTTTTCTGTACACAACTTCAGGAGAGGTGAAAGGTGGGGTGATAAAAGAAGTAAATGGGGGTCCATAGTAGGGGCCAAACAATCTGTCTACCTGTAGCCCCAGTACAGTGTCTTAATCTGGCCCCTGACCACATTATCTTGTATGCTTAAATTCCTTTAACCTCACCTCTGGCCTTCACAGATTTTTGTCTCAACCAGTCAGCAGTAGGCATTTTCCAACACACCACTGCCCAACATCAGTGGATCATACAGGTCTTTATCTGCTATCATCTACTATGTTACAACCAATTGAGGACAATCTTAAAACCTAAAAGACTGAACAAGCAATTTCTTTCAGTGCAGTTTTTTTTAGGTTTTAAGGTTGTCCTCAATTTGGTTGTAACCTCCTTTTATCCATATGCGCAACGTTTATAGGCCCCCTGAGGAAGGCTTGCGCCGAAACATGGCCCACCTTGGGGTCTTATTTCTGCAACTGTTGTGAGGTTTAACCCAATTATGGATGAATACATTTGAATGGTTGTCATTACTTTTAGCTTTTTGACTTTTAATACACAGTCTTGAAGTTTCTGTTTTGTTTAGTCACCTTTTCTCAGGGATGATCACGTCATTTCATTTAAATACAAGTAAACACATTTCTGTCTCTCATAAACAAGTAATTTTATTTATTTTATTTATTATTGCATTTGTATCCCACATTTTCCCACCTCTTTGCAGGCTCAACGTGGCTTACAATACATCATGATAGGTGTAAATATAATTAGAAAATATACATTTAATGGTACAGAAGGATCTTGGGTAGCATTATATAAAAATGTGATAGTAATATAGCAAGCAGATATATTAAGACAGTTCTGATATATGTGGAGGAGTTGTATATGTTCACATTTGTTGATCTTTGTGGTACGCCTTGTTAAAGAGATGGGTCTTCAGTAGTTTGCGGAAGTTGGTTAGTTTGTAGATCGTTTTTAGGTTGCGCGGTAATGCGTTCCATAACTGTGTGCTCAGGTAGGTAAAGTTAGACGCATGCATTAGTTTGTATTTTAGACCTTTGCAGTTGGGGAAGTGCAGGTTAAGGAATGTGCGGGATGATCTTTTAGCATTCCTGGGTGCTATTCATAAAATAGCAGTTATTGTAAATTAAATGCCAAAGGTGGACATCTTGGTGCGTTGATTAGATCTAGGCTTTTAAGAATAGATGATAAACAGCTGCCATAAGTACATAAGTACATAAGTACATAAGTAGTGCCATACTGGGAAGACCAAAGGTCCATCTAGCCCAGCATCCTGTCACCGACAGTGGCCAATCCAGGTCAAGGGCACCTGGCATGCTCCCCAAACGTAAAACATTCCAGACAAGTTATACCTAAAAATGCGGATTTTCTCCAAGTCCATTTAATAGCGGTCTATGGACTTGTCCTTTAGGAATCTATCTAACCCCTTTTTAAACTCCGTCAAGCTAACCGCCCGTACCACGTTCTCCCGGCAACGAATTCCAGAGTCTAATTACACGTTGGTGAAGAAAAATTTTCTCCGATTCGTTTTAAATTTACCACACTGTAGCTTCAACTCATGCCCTCTAGTCCTAGTATTTTTGGATAGCGTGAACAGTCGCTTCACATAAAAGGGTACATAGTAGATGATGGCAGAAAAAGACCGGCACGGTCCATCCAGTCTGCCCACAAGACAAACTCACATGTGCATACCTCACCTTGATTTGTACCCGCCTCTCCCAGGGCATAGACCGTACAAGTCTGCCCAGCAGTATTTCCTCGCCTCCCACCACCAGTCCCGCCTCCCATCTCCTGCTCTGGCACAGACCGTATAAGTCTGCCCTCCACTATCCTCGCCTCCCAACCACCAACCTCTCTTTCCCCCACCTCTCCGCCACCCAATTCGGCTAAGCTTCTGAGGATCCCTTCCTACTGCACAGGAGTTCCTTTATGCATCTTTATGTAATCCAGAAGATGTACTGGTTTCATTTTACTTTTTTTTTTCTTCTTCTTCTTCTAGATCAAAACTACGGAGGCTGGCCTGTACTTTTACAGCACTTGAAAAAGCTCACACGGTCCAGAAAGAAGCCATTGCGGAAAGATGATCTGATATGCATTGTTCAGGCTGAGGTGGTAACAGGCCAGTCCACCAGAGGAAAGCAGTGCTATGTTGTGCCCCCCATCAGTGGCTCCGATTGTGTGGATTTGTATGACACAAGCGTTGTAGATAGTCCGATAGATCCAGAAACATTTGTCATTTCAGTAGTTGTCAGGCTTAATCCTCAGTAGTTATTTACTTGCAAACGGAAATGGGGAAGTTCAGTTTAGTGTTCATATATAAAATGATATGGCAAGTTAAGATGTTTATTAACTGAAATTTAACTCTTGGTTAATGGGGAACTTCCATTAGGTGACCTACCTGTACTTAACATTTGTGGACTACAGAAAACACGTTTTTTCTGAAACAGTTCAGCTTGGTTCTAGACTGAAGGGCCTGTGTGTCAGTCAGTACTCTTGGGTTAAAATGGAATATTTAGCAGTAATCACTAGCGGGATGATTTAGGTCTGTATTCAAGGTGCAAGCTCCGTTAATTGGGACACACGAGGGGCATTTTTGAGAGGAAGTCCAAATCAAAATAGGGACGTCCGTCTCACTTGTATTTTCAAATAGGAAATACTTTGAGATTTCCTGTTGAAATAGTAAGATGGATGTCTGTGTGCTGGAGACGTTCAGCAGCACTGAACAGCCAGGGGGAAAACAAGGGACATGGACGTCTGTATAGCCATCATTCTTAGGAAAATGGCCACACAGATATTCCATGCAGAGCAGAGGGGTTAGTCTAGTAGTTAGTATAGTGGATGTAAACCAAAGGACCCGGGTTCAAATCCCACTTTAACTTTTATTTTGTAATTGGGAGCCCTCCAAGGAACAGAAAAATGCCTACTGTACCTGAATGTACAACATTTCAATAGCTTTCAGGCTTGCAAGTGGCTTATAAATTTAGGTACAGTGAGTATTTTTCCTGTTCCTGGAAGGCTCACAATAACAAAAACAATAAATAGGAATTAAAGTGGGATTTGAACCTGGGTCCCTCAGTTTACAGACCACTTCTTCCTTAATACCTGAAGCAGTCATGGAGCCTGATGACCCCCTTTCAGTTTCACTTTCAGGGGAGAGGGAGGGGGCAGCAATCACTGTGGGATTAAGGAGGTGTCCTGCCTTAATCCCTCCAGTGGACAGCTGCTCAGTCAAACCATCTTTTTGTACCCTGGTTTTTTTTTTTTTTTTTTAAGACTCGGATGTTTCTTCCCCTTCTGTAATCCAGATTTTGAGCACTACCTAGTTCCATTTGGATGTCCTGATTTTGAGCCCTCCCTTAGTCCTGCCAAAAACACGTCCCCTTGTTGTTTGGACGTATGGCAGTATGAGATATCCAAATCCTGCCTTTGCAAAATTGGGATTTGGATGTTTCAAGCACATAGATGTACATTCAGCATTTTGGGACGTCTGTATGCTTCAAAAATAAGAACCATAGGATTTTGCTTGGTATGTGGATGTTTTTCTGCAGTTACCTCCATACTATCTGCTCTTGCAAGAGAACAGTGAGCTCCCCTTTGATCTATCACTTACCCTACAGAAAATTGCATCTTATTACAAATATGAATATGCTTGATGTAAACCTGATGAATCACAGTTGCATAACTGGATAGGATAACATTCCCGTAATAGCTGCTTGCAAGGGAAATTCTGCTGCCCTGCCCCCACCACCCCCTTTCAAGAATTCAAGATATTTTCCAGAGTTTGTATAGTTCTAAAGAGCATTAAGTCTAATTGTCAAATGAACAGTTTATAGAAAATAGTTTCCTCATGGTAGAATCAAGGGCAAGCTGCAGGAATTAGGCTAGGAGATGCCAAATTACCCAGTTCCAAGCTGGGGATTTTGGCCCAGTCTTAGATTTCTAACCACCCCATTTGGTGCATTATGGAACTTGCAGCAGTGATTTCAATGGCTAGGGCCAGGCGTTAGAAATCCCAAGTTCCGAACCAGGACTGGCCCAAAATCTCCAGCCTGGAACTAGGTAATTTGGCATCTCTGCTATTTGTCTAACTAAGAATGCACAATTGTTCTGGTTCTGTTCCTCAGAGGATGTTGTTTGTGGTAGGACAGGGAGTTTTGATTCTTCACAGCTTAACTAGGTGGAAAGAAATGGCAGAATTGCCCTCTTCACTCCCACTCAGGCACGTTGCAGTCTCACATAGGACATGAGAACTCTGCACATTAGTGGAACACAGGGGAACAAGGATCAGGTCCAGACTATGCAATCAAGGAAGCAAATACAACTAACTTCAGGCGATATTTGGAGATTGACACATCGTGGGGCCCTTTTCCTAAAGGCCATAAGACCTAACATGTAATTAGCACGTGAGAAAAGGCTTCCTGCAAAATGTGTTAAAGCATTTTGTGGCAATATCCCTGTTTTCATGTGCTAATTGAACATTAACTATACTAAAAAATACATTTTTTTTTTGAGGGAGCTTGGTGTGAGCAGAGAGTGGGTGTAATTTGTATTTTGTCAATAAAAACCAAGGATACTGAAGCATAACTATGTAAGGGTTGTATGCTACAGCCTGTGCTGTACCCTTCTTGAGGGTAAAATTATTTTAGCCTGGAATAAAAGATAAGAAATCATTGTGAAGGTGTTAATGGTAGCAGCATTTGTTCAAAACTATCACAGTCTTTGGTTAGGATGTCTAACTGCTGCTGACCAGGCACAAGGTTAAATAAAAATTTGTGTCTTTTATAAAATATAAATAAATTCTGTCAGAACATTTGTTTCATTTGATTTTTCATTTTAATGGTATTTATTGTATTAGAAACATACTGTGGTAAAAGCAACATTTACACTTCAGCTGAACTTGTTTGCACATCGACCAGACCAAAACAAATCTAAAAATGTGAAGGATGCATCACAGTTCTTCACCATAAAACAAGATTCTTCTCCCTCGTGCAGTGGACTGACCTCAGGGCTCAGGGCCTCATTTGGGTATTGTAGAATCCGTACCAAAATAGAAAGTCTGGAAAAAAGCATCTCTCTTTCTCAATACTTTGTTCCCATTGACTCTGCCGGCAAGGACCACCCCAGCAACTGAAGCAAGTCATTTTCTTAAAGTGTCAGGATTACAGAAGCACAAATGCTCTCCACAGGTGCTGCAAAAGACCCTGGCAAAGAGAGAAGCTGTAGCCATCTAAGCATCAGACCATAAATCCTCAGTCCTTAGAACTTCTTTCTCATTGCTTATCAACGTCATATTCTGTATTTTCAATATGCCAAATGCATATGAAACAATTATTTCATGACGCCGATTCCCTTCTCTGTCAGCTTTTAATGGACTTGGAGCAGCCATTCCCAACCCAGTCCTTGGGGCACACTTAGTCCCATTGAGTTGTCAGGATATCCACAATGCATATGCACAAGACAGATTTGCAAAATTAGAATCAGACGCTTATGTGCACAGTGAGAGTATAAGGCTTCCTTCTTGTCGTTGCTTTGGTCATGACCGTTCAGCCCCTGAAGATGCGTTCATTAAATTACAGCGACTGTGTCGGGTTTGACGCCAGTCTTGTATAAATCTGTGGTCCATAAGATGGTGGACTACTGTGTAACTCCTAAGATGCCTTCCTTTCTCTCTGTAGAGCAGAGTCTCCCTAACTCTGTAATACAGCAAGGTAAGGTCATCAGGAGTTCATAGGCAGTATTCCAGCAGAAGTTCTTATCTAACATTCCAGCTGCAAGCACAGCAACAGTGAGGGGTGGAAAAAACGATGTGAAACAAGCCCTAAGGCTATCGTGCAGATTTGTGGTTGTGGGTCTTGAGACTGGTTTTTCAGGAACAAGTATAGCTAGATGTTTTTAGATAAAGGGGGGGGGGGCACTGGCAGAGAAATTCCAAGCAGATGGGGATTATTCAGTCTTCATAGTTTGCGACCAATACGGGTTCTGAACAGAAGTATTGGCTAATTCAAGTGGAGTTGAGATTTTCAGAGGTTTGCTCAAAGACCGGCAGTTGTGTTAACCACAGTTATTCATAGTAACATAGTAGATGACGGCAGAAAAAGACCTGCACAGTCCATCCAGTCTGCCCAACAAGATAAACTCATATGTGCTATTTTTTGTGTATACCTTACTTTGATTTGTATCTGTCATTTTCAGGGCACAGACTGTAGAATTCTGCCCAGCACTAGCCCCGCCTCCCAACCACCGGCTCCGCCACCCAATCTCTGCTAAGCTTCTGGGGATCCCTTCCTTCCGAACAGGATTCCTTTATGTTTATCCCACGCATGTTTGAATTCCGTTACCGTTTTCATCTCCACCACCTCCCGCGGGAGGGCATTCCAAGCATCCAAAATTCTCTCCGTGAAAAAATACTTCCTGACATTTTTCTTGAGTCTGCCCTCCTTCAATCTCATTTCATGTCCTCTAGTTCTACTGCCTTCCCATCTCTGGAAAAGGTTCGTTTGCGGACTAATACCTTTCAAATATTTGAACGTCTGTATCATATCATTCATGGACAGGCACATTGATTTCTATATCACTTCTAAATGCTAAGCCTTTACAATGACACTCTGGTGAATGAAAAGTGCATTCTTAGCAGGAACAACGTATTTGTGAAATATTTCAGTATCATAGTTATTTCATTCAGGTCAGCGAGAGCGTTGTCATTTTAAAATGGTGTAATGCATGTACATTTTAAGATGGTTATGTGATTTGGTAAGAGATGGGAGTTACTTCAGAGGAGTAATGAGTATGCACGAGAGATTTGCATATAATGGAGGTGACAGGCATGCAAATCTCTGGTATACATTCATTACTCAACAATCACTGATGACTAATACACTTAATATATAATAACCCATTCACTATTTAAAACCACCATCTTTATTACAATGTAATCCCAGATACTTTAAAATTACACCCCCTCCCCTTAGCGATTATACTCGTACAAAATGTCCATATCCCAATCAAGTTCTTCTTCAAACTGTTATTGACTGATGCTGGAAAAGTTCCTGATACCCTTTCACCATTACAACTTACTACAAATCTTCCAAAGTTCAGCAGACTGTCAGAACCGCTGATCTTTCCAAAGTTGAGATTGAAGTTGAAAGTTGTACTCCAGCATACAACTCAGAAGAACCTTGTGCCACACACCATCTTCAGCCACAACACTCTTTCAAAATCTTTAGGTCTCAACACTGGCCATGTTTCATTATTACTTCTTCAGGAGCCCGTACTTGCTAATCACCATTGGGTTATGTCTAACTGAAGTAAGAGGCTTAGCAAGTACGGGCTCCTGAAGAAGTAATAATGAAACATGGCCAGCGTTGAGACCTAAAGATTTTGAAAAAGTGTTGTGGCTAGCATGATGTGGATGAAGATGGTGTGCAGCACAAGGTTCTTTGTGGTGACTACTTCAGACTCATGCTAAGGTTCAATATATAGATAGTGAGGTTTAGATTCAATATCGCTGGCTGTGTTCAATCAGCTGAATCTAATTATCAATTTGGCCAGTTGGTTACTTTTTCGTATGGGTGCTATGGTGTTGGATAACTTTGTTCCTTAAACAGTTATGTTTACTCGGGTTCCCTTTATAAACCTTGGCGCTGGGACCCGTTCTACCAGGCATGTCCCCACATCCCCCCCAGTACTCTTTCACTCAATAACTCTTTGCACACAATTGTGGAATACCCATAGGCCGCAGCTTGATTTATTAACATTTAAACTTCCAGTTAACATCCGTATAGGATAACCCCCACCTCCGAGCTACAGTTGTCATAACAAAAGCACCCACAGTTGCCCCCTCCACCGCTCGCCATGATAGCAAAGCAGCAACTTCCACTTCTGGCTGTCACCGCAACTCTTCGCCTTTTTGACTCCGCCTTCACAGCAAAAGGCCTGGCCCGTGTGGACCTCCACACATTATTCCGGGTCGCCCGACCCATCTTAATGACCTGGGCTCAGCACCCTCATGAGCCATTGCTCCTGTAGCTCGGGTTTTTTGCCACTGCAACAAACTCCAACGCCATTCCTGAAAAACATCTACAACACTACACAGATAAAAGCCTCCTCCCATCCAGTACATGAGAGGATGGGAGGGCTAAACCGCCTCCGAGGATCAGACGACACCCTGAGCCTCGAAGGAAGCAGAGCCCTTATTCCCTTCCCATGGCCCCGCCCCCGGCAACCTATTCTCCAATCAGCTGCCTGTGTTGTCAGCTTCTGTTGAGCTGACCAATCCCAGCTGCCCTCGTGCTCTCCAGCTGAACACGACCCCCCCCCCCCCCCCCCCCCCGAGCCTTCCCGAACGGGCCCAGCCCTCGTTTAACTGGGCCCGTCGAGAGAAACTCTCGGGCCTTTCAATATTACATTTTGTTTAAAAGATCAAAACCCAGTGTGACATATGCAATAACACTGGAAATTGAAAAAGGGGTATGGAATCACTTTTCAACAACACTTGCTTCTAATCTTCTGGAAAAAAAAGGCCTGTTAAATCTGAAGCAGAGGTGTGGTCTAGTGTCTGTGTTGCATGCTGCAAATATGGAAGGACCTGGATTTAATCCTGGATCAGAACTGCCTCTACTGCATCTTCAGTTTCGACTGACTTGGAGAGGAGAAAGTGTTTACGCTGAGCCTTCTGGGAAGAGTTGTCATCATACTGGTTAACACTTGTTAGATTTAGTGCCCCCGACTGCAGGGTTCTGGGAAGTAACTGCGAGGCTGATGCTCAAAACTAACACCAGTGCTAAGAAGTGGTTAACTCCTGATTTGCACACACATTATTGTGCGCGTAATGCTCAAAGGGCTGAAATGTGAGTACTAGAGGGTTGCACGGGGACAGAAATTTCACCTGTCCCCACTGGAATCTCCTCCGTCTCCGCAAGTAATCTCCATCCCCGCTAACCCTGTTCAGCTCTCTAGTATTGCTGCAAATTGTATTGAAATGCATTTAAATTATGCAAATTAGGTCAGTATTCTTTCTCAATGCTCAGATGGCAGCGCTGCAATGCCCAAAGCAAATGATGGTCTATAACATTGAACACTTTACCATCAGCTTCGGGCAGCGTAGAGGGGTTGGGGAGATGATTTCTTGTCAATTTCGCACATTAAACTGCTGGTTTTATCTTCTTTTGGGAGCAGAAGGAAGCCCGTGATAGTGAGAAACAAATATGTGTACGAGTCAGAACAAGAACAAAAACAAAAGTGAAAGCACACATCAGCGCATGTTTTTTCAGTGCTTAAATGTGAGCTTTTCAAAAATCTTAGTGCAAACAGTCTTTGAAAAGCTCATATTTAAAAGTGTAGAAGGACGAACAGTGCCGGTGTGTGCTTCACTGCTGGTTTTGTCTGGATGTGCACATAAGAGCCATGCTTACTATAAAAACATTTTGTGCACATGCACCAGGCACGTACCTCCTCTTGCTTCTGGTTCACTAGCACAAATTATCTGCGCATAAAATTAGAATATTATATGCTTTTAGCATTGGTTAGCTATTGCTACACTATGGGGTTTGTATTGTGGGCTTTAGCGTCTAGGCTGTGAGCATCGGCCTTTGAGACGGAAATATAAAATATGTTAAAAAAAAAAATGCAAGTGAAGGCTTCTGGCACCAGTTCTCAGCTCTAATTTCAACTGAGTTGGAAACCCAAAGGAGCAAAAGTAAAATTGACAACTCTAAAACTGAGGCACAGCTGCTATGAAGAGAACTGTCTGATGAAAAATAAGTGGTGAATGTGTCATAATATTGGGAAACAAAACCATAGTACCATAGTAGATGACGGCAGAAAAAGACCTGCACGGTCCATCCAGTCTGCCCAACAAGATAAACTCATATGTGCTACTTTTTGTGTATACCTTACCTTGATTTGTACCTGTCATTTTCAGAAAACCCCTGACTATGTTGAGACATGGAAGCAGAATACTAGGTTATAGTGTTTACTGTTATTTGGATGTATTTTCACTGCTTTAAAGTGCCTATTACCCATGTCCAGGCTATTCTGCTGTATACCACCTTGGTGAATTTCTTCAAAAAAGGCAGTAAAGAAATCCAAATGAAACCATTCAGTAATTTCAAATTCCACATTGTTCCTTGCTTGCAACTTTTATCTATGCTACTAATATGAACAAGATGTTTGGTTTAATATATTGTTAAAAAGAAGAGCCTATAAGATAGAAAATCACAACACAAAAAATGAAAATGCCAAAAAAATAAAAGTATGTTTTTTTATTGGTAAAATACGAATTACTTCAGCATAAATCAGGTTTCAATGTATCTACAAAAAGTGATAAATTTCTTAATAAGAGTACCTCAAACAGCTGAATCACTGACTTCATTTATAGCACACACTATTCCTTCCCTATAATAAAGTCCATTTGCAGGTGCACACTTTTTGCGCATCCTTTCATATTTGCTTAATGTTTCTATATACATATTTATATACATTTTACAGCATAAACCAGTCATACTGAAGACAGTAACCAAACGGAATATGGTCTTCTAAAAAAACTGTAGTTTATAATGCACCCTAAGAAACCAAGAACTGAGGCCAGACTAAATGTATCAAGAGCATGCTTAAAGTTCCTTCATTACAACAGCAATTGAAAATCCCTGATTTTTATTCCTATTAGATTAAAGCTACTCCACAGCTTCTGGGATCTCCTTGTCATCCACAATGAGTGTATGAATTATTCCTTCTCGCCGCTTTCCACTGCTCACAGCTTTAATGCAACAGTCATGGTCACCAATACTAAAGTGTGTTTCTGTTCCATCTTCTACAAATTCACCCTAAAAGGCAGCAAAAGAAACAGCTGTACATTTTACTAACATTTATAAAACCTTTTGACACCTTGGCATTTAACACAGTAATATATTAGTTACTGGCAAATAAAGCCCTCTCTCTTGCTTGCTTTTCCCACAGTCCTCTCTATCTCAAACATAGTAGATGACGGCAGAAAAAGACCTGCACGGTCCATCCCGTCAGCCCAACAAGATAAACTCATATGTGCTACTTTTTGTGTATACCCTACTTTGATTTGTACCTGTCCTCTTCAGGGCACAGACCGTATAAGTCTGCCCAGCACTATCCCCGCCTCCCACCACCGGCTCTGGCACAGACCGTATAAGTCTGCCCAGCACTATCCCCGCTTGAACTCTTACTCTTCAGTGATACCAGTTTCTGCTGGTAGCCAATTCCAGGCACCTACATCTCGTAGGGGTCCTTTTACCAAGCCAAAGCAAAAAGTGGTCTGCAGTAGTGTGGGTGCGTGTTTTTTTGGCGCATGCCGGGCCAGTTGTTACTGCATCTGGGAAAAGGGCTTTTTTATCAATGGGCCAGGAAAAGGGCTTATAGTAAAAATGAAACCAGCGAGTGCCTATTTATGGCCTGAGCCCTTAACGCCACCCATGCTATGACCGGTTGGTGTGTACCAACTGCTGATTAATGCTGGAAATGCCACACACGGTAAGAAAATAATTTGTCCTGGCAATATGAGCGCGTGCCAAATCCAAAATTACCACGGGGAGGGGGGGGGGGGTGGTGCACTAGCCTGGCAGTAGTCTCGTTTTGGCGCATGCTGTATGCACGTACAGCCTACCGCACCTTTGTAAAAGGACCCCTTAGTAAGGAAGCAGTATTACCCTATAAGTGCCTAGAAACAAGGAGCAGTGTACACAGTGGTTGTAAAGAAGTCTTGTGTAGAATTCCAATAGATGTACTGATTCTGGAAGAAACTGAACTACCAAAAGAGAACAGACTATTGCATACTAACTAATCCCTCCTTTAATGAAAGAAAATAAACCATATCACTTATTAGACTTTTGATTCCATTATACTAGTATCATGATTAAACTTTAAATATAAACATTTTAGAAATGATATCTGCCCCTGGAACATTTGGTTTGGCTGCTCGCAACAGGCCCAGCTTTGATCATGGGAGCCTATGTCCATCCACGATCTGACATCAGCATGTGACCAACCGGATCTCCCATTGAAAAGGACAGGGAGAAGCTTTGCCTGCTTTGGTTCGGCACCATCATCTGCACTCCTCTACCCCTGGAACATTTGCTTCATCCGCTCATACTGAAAGTAGCTTTGGGTGTAGGAGCCTAGTTCCATCTGTGGTGTGATATCAGCATGTGATTGATCAGCTCTCTTCTTAAAAAGGTGATCTGCTTTGTAGCACACTAATGCAGTCATCAAGGTGAAGGGGCATGGCAAAGGGGCACATCCTGCCCCTTTGTGAGCCTAAGTAAGAATGAGTGGAAAGGCTTGTTTCATGGGGTTTTTTAAAAAAAGTTTTATTTTGTTCGTCGAGGAATGTGCCAAGTATAGAATTGCTTATTTTCATTTTGGGAGGGGGAGTTTTAAAGTTCTGGGGTGGGTGTTTCTGTGCTGGTTGTTGCTAGGAAGGATTGAAATGGACAAAGATTGTGGAAATGGGGCAGAATATTGAAGTGGTAGATATGGAAAGGTAGGGGAGAAATAGGACTTAACCAAAGCGAGTAAGACAAGCAAAGGGTTTATTCAAATCCATCGTTAGTACCCTGCATTTCTGAGACTCAGGATTTAGCTGACCAGGGAGGTAATTAAAAAATGTTGAATATTAGGTCAATAAATTCTAAATGGCATTTATTTAAAGTCATAAACAGCTAGACTATTTAATTGATAGAGAAGTAGTAGTTGGGTTGTTTTTATTTGTTCATTTTTAATATACCTAGGACCAGCAGCGTAGCCAGACCTGCCATTTTGGGCGGGCCCCGCATTAACCTGGGTGGGCTGTTCCCAACCCCACCCCTACACAGTAATTTTAAAATATTCCCTCCCCCCCCCCCCCCCGGCATTTTCTTCTGTCTCCCTCGGCCTACCTTGGCAGCGCTTTCTCCCTTCGCCATCCCCTCCCTCTCTTCTGACGGCTCTCCCCGTCCGCGTGGTCTGTTTAATTTTAGTCCTTGAAGCGCCGTTCTCCCTCCAGGACTGCACCGGCGATTCCGATAGCCTTTTGCCAGCGTGCGTCGTCGGGGACGGGGCCTCTCAGGCGCGTCCTGAGGTGGGATGCGCCTAAGGAGAAGCCCCGCCCCCGACGATGCACGCTGGCAGAAGGCTATCGGAATCGCCGGTGCGGTCCTGGAGGGAGAACGGCGCTTCAAGGACTAAAATTAAACAGACCACGCGGATGGGGAGAGCCAGCAGAAGAGGCAGGAAAAGATGGCTTGGGTTGGGGCTTGTTAGGGTGGGCGCTGGGCGGGCCTGAAGGAAAAGTGGCTGGGCCTGGGCCCGTCCAGGCCCACCCGTGGCTACGCTCCTGCTTAGGACTGGAAGAAGGCAGGGGGTTAGAGAGTGGCTTTCCTTTTCCAGAAAGTCTGGAACTGCCAGTAAGAGCTGAAGGTTTGCTACTGAGATCTGGGGATAGCAAAAATAAATAGTTATTCTTTTAATGTACTGCCCTCTCCCCCCCCCCCCCCTCAAAATGGGGTTAGTGGAGGAGTTAATGGAACACATATTGCTAGGTAAATCTGATTATGCAGAGTTTATTCTTTTGGGTGATTTCAATTTGCATTTTCAATAATATTAGGGATATAAAGATTGCCGTGTTTTCTTCTAAACTAGGGACGGGGAGACATTAATGAAAGATGATACTCATGAGCAAGGCCATACTTTAGATTAGAATTTTCTTTTGGAGGGATTCTATAATAAGACAAAGTTATAGGTTAAAAAGGTGAGATTGGTTCTATAGATTTTGACGGTAGTAATGAGTTAAGCTCCTTCGAGCAGGGACTGTCCTTTGTTAAACTGTATAGCGCTGCGTAACCCTAGTAGCGCTCTAGAAATGTTAAGTAGTAGTAGTAGTAGTTAAGTAATGAGTTATTTGGTATACAGCAGAAATCTCAGAGTAGGGAATTGAATTTTTGAACTTGGTTTAGAGGCCATCGGTCAGACCAGTATTCCTGGAAATGGAGCATCCCTCAGGACTCCCTGCTTTCACTACTGATTTTTAACATTTATCTACAGCCCTTGGGGAATCTGGTTCAGAAACTTGTTGGCACTAGTAATCAAGCTGTGGAATGATTCAATGTCTGTTTGGAGGAGGTGAGAATGTGGCTGACAGATTGTCAGATAGTAGTTTAGTGATCAACACCTCCAAAACTACTTGCCTAAAGGTTGGGAAGGCTGACCTGTTAGTCTCACTGAGGTTGGATTAAGATGCTTCCTGGGCTCTGTCAATTAGATCTTTGGGGGGGGAGGGAGTTGATCAAGATGGGATTGGGAAAGAACAGGTGAACTGGTGGTGTGTTTTTTTTTTTGTTAAGTTGAAGATCATCTGTCAGATGAAAGTTTCTGAATGGAAAATAATAAGTGCAGCAGCTAGACTGGTATTAGGTTGGAAATGATGGGAAAACCATTATTATATCAAGTACATTAGCTCCCAATGAATGTAAGATGTTATGTTTAAAATTTTGGTTTTGACATTCAAGGTGTCAAATATTTAGAAAATCAAACTGTATTTATTGCATTTGTATCCTACATTTTCCCACCTTTTGCAGACTCAATGTGGCTTACAGTACATCGTGAATGGTGGAAATATATTAGAAGATAGACATTTAGTGTTACAGGAGGATCTTGGGTAACATTTCCTAAAATGCAGACAAGATGTTAATTGTCAAATTTGAGGCGGAATATCATTGCAGATTTTCACATTCTGGTATGAGAAAGTTTGTCCCCAGATTGATTTTAGCCAGACATTCTTCATAGGAGGAAAGTCTAAATCTAGTCTCTATTTTCTTCTTGAATTCAATTGGTTAATAGGAAATTTGAGTAACTGCCCTAGATCTTTAGTATTCTGACTGTGAAAACATTTAAAAACCAAACATGCTATGGTGAATTTACTGTAAGCCACTGGAGTCTGTTTAAAAGTACTAATTATATTGTAGTGATAGGGTGGACTGGATTGGGGGAGTAGCAGCATTGTACGTTAACGAGAGGCTTGAATCAAATAGATTGAAAATTCTGCAGGAAACAAAAGACATGGCCATGAGTGCGTAAGACCTTACTGCCACCCGATTAGCGGGAAGTGCATACAGATGCCAAATTACCTTGGGGTGCCCAAGCATGCCCCACGATAAGGCATTTTAAGCTGCGGTAAGCAGCATTAGTGCTTACCGCAGGTTAGTAAAAGGACCCCTAGGCCTTTCCAAAAGCTGCCGAGATGTCAAACTGTAGGGAGATAAGTTGTTTCTGTTTACTTAGATTTTTCCCTATTTCAGTTATCAATATAAGCAAGAGTCTCTGTGCTATGCATTGGCCTATAAACTCCATTAGTTTGGCAATCCATGGGATGCTTGCAACAGGTCTATAATTATCCACTGCAAAGATCTGCTCCCATATTTTCTAGAATTGGAGTTAAAACAGTTTTAGCAATGTTTGCAAGATAATGTCCTTCCAACAGTATTGTAAATCTAGTATGCCAATGCAAAATGTTCAATGGAACATTTTTAATAAGCAAGAGGGACCTGTATCCAAATGACATCCCTTATTTACCAATCTAGTTAATATCTTAGATATAGCTTCAAATGACACTAGATCAAATTTATCTCAGAACCTGTCACCTGTTATTCCCTACTACAACTGAACATCTTTTGATTCTAACGTGTGATAAATTATTTAAATTAAAAGAATGTCTTATTTTATTCACTTTAGATTGAAAGAATTAAGCTACATTTTCCGCTGAAGGTTGAAGTGATTCAGATGTTAACAGAACATTATTTGTGCAAATCAACGTGCGATAGATAAGGTTTTTGATGAATTTTCAGCTTCGTTTATCAAAATAATTCTTTTTTTTTTTCGTTAACAGCTGTTTTATTATATTGTTTTATCTCCTTCTTCCAATTAACATAAGACTGTTGAGCTTTTCTTTTTCTTCCAAAGCCTCTCCAGTCTCCTGCAGTTCTTCTTTAATACTGCTAGTAAATTTGAAAAACATGGATTATCAGCTTTCTTCTGTTTTTCCTTTTGTAATGGGGCCAATTTATCCAACACAGATATTATAGATTCACTAGCAAAAAAGGCCCGTTTCTTTGAGAGATGAAACGGGCGCTAGCAAGGTTTTTGTGTCCAGCGACCATCCTGTTCCCCGGCCCCCCCTGCAGGCACCCATGGCCAGGGACACAGCTGTCCCCCAACCCCCCTCCAGGCAGGCACCTGTCCGCTGCTGTCGCTCCATCCCCCGGCCCCCCCTGCAGCCACCCATGGCCAGGGATCCAGCTGTACCCCAACCCCCCTCCAGGGACCTGTCCGCTGCTGTCGTTGGCGCTCCGCGATGCGGTGTGCATGTGAAAAATGGCCAGCGAGGGGCAGGGGGAGATGGCGTTTCGTGGAGTGTGTCTGCTCCGCCCTCGTCGTCATCACGTTGTGACGCGAGGGCGGGGCACACACTCTTGGGCAAACCGGATATCTCGCCCGCTTCAAAGTTCCGGTTGGAGGCTTCATAGAACGTTGGAGTTGCCTTTTATATATAGAGATTCCATGATTGTAACTTGAAAGTTTGAAATAGAAAGATCAAGAAAGGACCAAGAAAGGGATCTGAGTGTCGTCGTCGATAATACACTGAAACCTTCAGCTCAGTGTGCTGCTGCGGCTAGGAAAGCGAATAGAATGTTGGGTATTATTAGGAAAGGTATGGAAAGCAGGTGTGAGGATGTTATAATGCCATTGTATCGCTCCATGGTGCTACCACACCTTGAGTATTGTGTTCAATTCTGGTCGCTGCATCTCAAGAAAGATATAGTAGAATTGGAAAAGATGCAGCGAAGGGCAACGAAAATGATAGCGGGGATGGGACAACTTCCCTATGAAGAAAGACTAAGGAGGCTAGGGCTTTTCAGCTTGGAGAAGAGACAGCTGAGGGGAGACATGATAGAGGTATATAAAATAATGAGTGGAGTGGAACAGGTGGATGTGAAGCGTCTGTTCACGCTTTCCAAAAATACTAGGACTAGGGGGCATGCGATGAAACTACAGTGTAGTAAATTTAAAACAAATCGGAGAAAATTTTTCTTCACCCAACGTTTAATTAAACTCTGGAATTCGTTGCCGGAGAAAGTTGTGAAGGCGGTTAGCTTAGCAGAGTTTAAAAAGGGGTTGGACGGTTTCCTAAAGGACAAGTCCATAAACCGCTACTAAATGGACTTGGGAAAAATCCACAATTCCGGGAATAACATGTATAGAATGTTTGTACGTTGGGAAGCTTACCAGGTGCCCTTGGCCTGGATTGGCCGCTGTCGTGGACAGGATGCTGGGCTCGATGGACCCTTGGTCTTTTCCCAGTATGGCATTACTTATGTACTTATGTAAAGATCTAATTTTAATGTAACCTCTCTTCAAAAATGATCTTTATCCAGTTTCTTTCTACCTAGATGCTATTTTCTAGGTTCCTTTATTTGAGTAAGAGCAGTAAAAATCTAAACGTGGTCAGACCATCGTAACGGTTCCCATTTAATGTGATCAACTAAAGATTCTGTCTTTCAACTTGAAGTATAAGTGATGAAGAATTATCATTATCAAGATGTAAGTTTAGATCGCTTAAAACAATGCATCTGGCCTGTACGATGCATATATTTTTCAATACCGACAAGGAGCAGCAGCCCTGTGTTGTGGAGTTGCTCTACAGCAGGATCAGGCGGCTTGTGATAAGGGAAAAATGAAATGCAAAATAATACAGGCAGATCCTGGAGGAAAACCTGTTCCAGTTTTCCACAGATGAAATGGACAGAAGATTCAGATGGGCAATGAACCTAAGCACAAAACAAAAACAATGATAAGAGTGGCTCAGCAAGAAGAAAGTGAATATCCTTGAGTGGTCCACTGAAAGCCGAGACCTGACTCCAACAGGAAATGTATGGCATGACTTCAAAGACTGCAATCCAGGGACAATCCTTGGCTAACCTAAAAAAGCCTGAACTATTCAAGAAGAATGGACAAAAACGTACCAGGCTGTTGAAGTTAGAGACATTTACTCTAAAACCTAGTCCTCAGGACACACCCAGCCAGTCAGGTTTTCAGGATATCCACATCTGAAAGAAGCAGGGCATGTAAATGTATCCACACATATTCATTAAGGATATCCTGAAAACTTGACTGGCTGGGTGACTGGGTTGAGAAGCCCTGATCTAAACCAGTCATGACTGCTGTTGCTGTATAAGGCACTATCCCCCAAGTCATAAGAACACAAGTGTTGCCATACTGGGACAGACTCAAGGTCCATCGAGCCCAGTATCTTATTTCCAACAGTGGTCAATCCAGGTCACAAGCACCTGGCAAGATCCCTGAACAACAAAACTGATTTTATGCTACTTATCCTAGAATATGCAGTGGATTTTCCTAAGTCCATCTTAATAATGGCTTATGGACTTTTCTTTTATGAGATGATCCAAATCTTTTTTAAACCCTGCTAACTACTTTTACCACATTCTCTGGCAACAAATTCCAGAGTTTAATTACTCGTTGAGTGAAAAAACATTTTCTCTAATTAATTTTAAATTGACTACTTAGTAGCTTTGCGTGCCCCCTAGTCCTAGTATTTTTGGAAAGAGAAAACAAGCAATTCACATCTGTTCCACTCCACTCAATATTTTATAAACCTCTTTCATATCTTCCCTCAGCTGTCTCTTCTCCAAGCTGAAGAGCCCTAACCACTTTAGCCTTTCCTCATAGGGAAGTCGTCCCATCCCCTTTACCATTTTTGTCACCCTTCTTTGTACCTTTTCTAATTCCACTATACACAGTATTCGAGGTGCATTCACACCATGGAGCAATACAAAGGCATTATAACATTTTCAGTTCTGCTTCCCATTCCTTTCCTAATAATTCCTAACATTCTATTTGCTTTCTTAGCCGCCACTGCACACTGAACAGAGGGTTTCAATGTATCATAAACTATGACACCTAGATCCTTTTCCTGGGCAGTGACTCCTAATGTGGAAACTATGGTTTGGGTTCCTCTTTCCCACATGCATCACTTTGCACTTGCTCACATTAAACGTCATCTGCATGAATATGCACGAGATTAATTTGCATACACTGTTTCCACTCTATCAAATCCCTCTTTCATGCCTATTCATTGTGGATATCCTGAAAACCTGATTGGCAAGAGGGTACTCCAGGACCAACTTGGGAAACACTGGTATAAGGGGCTTCCATGTATTCAATCAAGAGTTTGTGAAGACTTACGTAATCAAGACTTCTGGTGTCTTATTCTTACTTCTTCAATATCTCTACAATTGTTTTTTTTATATTTAAAGTATAAAGTATGCTGTCTAGATCAGTGGAACAAACTTCTACTTTAATGCACTTTGATTTGTATTTTTAGACAGCAGAATGTGAAGAACGTAAAATAATGTGCTGACTAGTATAACTGGAATTAAACCTACTAATATTTTTACTGGACATTTTCCTTTAGTTTTTACTTGGCTTTCATTCATAAATTTTTGGGAACATTCAATAAGACTTTACAAAAATAACATTAGCACTGTATTAGAAATAGTGTCTACTTTAGCCTGGGAGTGCTTGAACAGGTACCTGGGAAGGTTCAAACCGTTGCTTTAACCTGAATGTATTTCCTTTTTGGTCTTTGTTAATATTACCAAAAGAATTTTGCAAAAAGGATTACATACCGCTGTTTCCATATTTTTACCATTGCACCATACGTCCATTGTGTCCTTCTCTGTAAACAAGAGAAAACAGAAACACATGCTGAGAGGTGATGATCTGCAAGCAAGCAAAGCAGAAAACATGGAGCAGACCAGCAGGTGTAGAAGTAGACACTGCATTAAAACAAGCACCTGACATGGCCACATTTAAACTAAAAAGGCTGCATCAGGGGTAAGGCATATAAATTAGTTAAAAACATACAAATAAATAAACCATATCAAAAGTAATTTCAATAAAACATACAGATAAAAGTAAAACATAAAATTCAAATAAAATGATAATGCACTCACAAAATATAACAAAAATAAAACAAATTTCAGCTATATGACATGTAAAAGAACAACCTTTCCACCACAACGAATTCAGGAATTACAGCAATATCAGAACAGGGAAACCAAACAAAATACTAAAAATATGGAGAAAAGACCTCAGTGAGACCTTAGCAAGTGTACTAATTGTGCATGAATGGACTATAATAACAAGAGGTGCAAAAAAGCAAGCTAGTTTTGAAACCAGTGATTAACATGCAAGCAAATGCATTGAATGCAGAATGAATCGTGAAATTCTCAGGTATGTCTATATAATCAAGCAAAAGTAGCACCAAAAAGGAAAAATGCATAAAGAGGAACTAGAACAAACATTCTGCAAATAGCAAAATGTATCTAAAACAGCCTACAAATGAAAAGGTGTAAGAAAATTAATTAAGGTGCCCTTTTACTCAGCCACCTAAGCGCACCCAATGCATGCCAATTCAGAACTACCGCCTGGCTACCGTGTGACCTGGGCGGAAATTTTAAGAAGAGCCTCCATGCGCTGATCCTGTGGATAACTTTAGGGCAGCGCTGCCCTCCCGTCTTCTTCGTCACCGCTGTGACCAAACGCATCCACCGTAGGTAACCGGAAAAGCTCCAACTCTCCCGCAAGGTGAGCCATTGCCCTTGCCCTCTGTAGAGGAGCATCTGGATGCTATCACTAGCTCCCGAAGGTCCTCATTAAATGGAAAGATCCTTGGGGGCTTGAGGGTACCTTTCAAAAGGGAGTCCCCCTTCTGAGGGACCACAGGTTGCTCCTCTTCTAGTCCTAAGCATTGTAGGACCTGAGAAGTCAGCCAGGGCAATTCGTACCAGCAAAAGAGTTGGACCACGGAGGGATCGTCCCCTAGTGGCAAATCTGAGTGTCTCCAGACCTCCCAGGATCCACTTGTTCTCCTCCACGACCTCATCCTCCAAAAGCTTGTTCTGAGACCCCACCAACACTGATGCCTCTGGATGCTTGGGTCCCAAAGGGACATCCTAGAGTTCACCTGAATCCGGAACCAACGATCCCAGGTGGTTGTGTTTTAAGCAGTAAGCCTGATGCAGCAGCAGCACAAAATCTGAGGTGATGACAGGCGAGCTGCCCCCCCCCCCCCCCCCCCCCCCCCGTCAAAAGACTGCCCCAAGACCAGAGTTTCAATGCTTCATTCCTCCTGGGGGTTGATAATAAATCAGAGACCCCCAGTGGCCTTGTTCTCCTCCACTGACCTCTCCACCAATGCGCCAACAATCCCCAACGGACTTGCCCTGTCCATAGCTTCCTCTACCAATACCTCATCGCAAACGACACACAAACCGGAGGCGGGAGACAACATGTGGTGTGTGCCTGGCAGGTTGCGCAGCGACACGCTTTTCCGGTATTAGCGGCAATATAGTGAGCATGGGAAAGAACACTGCCCTCAACTGAATAATGCCCCGAACAGCGCCCCGCGCAGGAACCCGAGCTGACAGGATAAAACAAAATAATTTACCGCTGTTCCTTCCCACTGCTTTGTGCTCTGACAACTAGCGGTAGCTCCGTTCCCGCCCCAGGATGCCTGAAAAAAAAAAAAACCTTCTCTAGCAGGAGGGAGAGGCATACCATGACCCTATCAGTCGGGGAGAGGGAATGAAGGAGGGGAGGGTCCCGCACCGTGGAGTGTGCACCTCTGGGGCTCAACCATTCCAAACTAACCCCACACAGACAGGCATCCAAACACCACTCTGCAGAAGCAATCCTCGGAAGCAAAACTCCCTAAGCCAGGGACTCGGCTGCAAAAATGCTGTATCAAAAATGGGCTTTCATCTGTTTTTTTTTTTTTTGTTTTTTTTTAAATTAGCTCTGAATCAAAATCTGTAGGAGTAGCTTCTAACTCTGGCAGTCTGGTGTTCCCAGAAAGAAAAAAAGGAACGCTCTTCCTCTCAAATCCTCTGTAAAAATTCTCTCTCTCTTTTTTTTTTTTAATTTGGAAATTAGGTAAAAAGGGAATCCAGTCTGCACAGGCACCTACCTACCATCTGCTGAGGAGACTGAAAAGTGCTTGGGTCTGTACAAGACTATATGAGATGATCTCTCAGTTAGTTCTCAGTCTCCCCATCTACTGGTAGGAGGGTAGGCATATACCCACTCATGGGAATGATCTGGGGCGGATGCCAAGGAACAGCCTATCAATATCTCAACCTCTCCAAGGTGGATTTATTTTATCTAATACAATGAACCTTAAATCATCAAATCTACCATATTTTTCGGACTATAAGACGCACAGGACCATAAGAAGGCACCTAGGTTTTGGAGGAGGAAAATAGGCAAAAACAATTTGAAGCAAAAAGTGTGGCGGAGATCTGCTGGAGGACCACAGGTTGTGCAACACTTTTGTATGGGAACAGCAGTTTTGCACAACCTGTGTGGCTCTGCAGTGGAATTTGTCCTCCCCTCCATGTCCAACGATTCTCCTCTCTCCCCTGCCCTCCCCTCCCCTCCATGTCCAGCAATTCTCCTCCCCTCCCCATGTCCAACGATTCGTTGAAACCCCTGCCCACCTGCAGCTCCCCGACTTTCCATTCGTGTAACCGTGCTCCCTGCCTTAAAATCTTTAATTTACACACCCCAAAGTCGCGGCGAACCAGCAGTAAGTAAAAGCAGCAGGCAGGCAGGCTCGCCTCCTCGTCGCTTCCCTTCCTTCTCAGCGCGTCCTGCCCTCGCGGAAAGGAAGTTACATCAGAGGAAGGTGGGACGTGCTGAGAGGGAAGGGAAGCAACGAGAGGGCGAGCCTGCCTGCTGCTCTTACTGCTGGTTCACCGCGACTTCGGGTAAATCACACGGGGCCCCTTTGAGCACAAGGCCCTATGCGGTTGCAACGCTCGCCTCGGCCTAAGACTGGCCCTGCCCCCCCCCCCCCCCCCCAGCGAGCAGGTACGCTACATTTGGACTATAAGACGCACCCACATTTTCCTCCAAAATTTGGGGGGAAAAAGTCTGTCTTATAGTCCGAAAAATACGGTATGTTGCTTAGCTTGCATATGCTCCACAAGTGGCCCCTCAGGTGCATTTCTTTTCATAGCACTTGTGTGTTCAATAATGCATTTGTTCAAAGCTCTCATTATTTTAGCAATGTATAGTAATTTGCAAGAAAAATGACTGCAAAAATAACTTGTTCAGACTTAAACGGGAATAATGTCTCAATTCGTACTCGCAATCATAAACTGGATGTACAAAAACCTTGGTTTTGAGACTGATGTGACAAACAGGGCAACTGTGATAGGGGAAATATCCCCAGACAAGTTTAATTGAAATTACTTTTGATATTTGTATGTCTGGAACAACAGTCTCACCCCTGACGTAGCCTTTTTATGCTAAACGAGGCCACGTTGGGTGTACGTTTTAATAAAGTGTCTACTTCTATACCTGCTGGTCTCCTCTGTGTTTTGCAACAAGAGAAAACAAGACAGAAAATGTTTTATTTATTTATTTACTGACAATACTGGACAACTTTGGCCATATTCACAATACAAGATCAGGCCTTGACCTAATACTGAATTAAGTCTTCAAATCTCACCCAATACAACCCTGCAGTCCACACCATCCAGATTTAGCACCCAGGTGTTCGTGGTCTTTGACCTGTTTTCCATGTACTTCTTGAGGCTCTTGCCATTGATTTCCAGGGTATACTCATATGCAAAGCCACTGACTGCATCAATGTTGATGGTTCCCTTGGTTTGGGCAGCACCGACAGTGAAGGTTTCTTTACCCACTAGCTTGAACATCCAGTCTTTTCTTATTACCTCCTGTAGAGCACAGAAAGAAAACAAAAACTATGTATGGCTCAGCAATCATGTCAAGCATCCACATGCATTTTAATTTCAAGACTTAGACAAGCTGATTCTCAGAGACAGACTTATCCAGTCCTTATTTTGTGCTGTAGTGTCTCAACTGAGCTTCAAGTCCAAAGTCACAGTGCAGCAAAAGCAGAAGTGGCCAAGACGGTCCCTGATGCACTATAGCAAAAGGTGTCTAATCAGGTTCAAGATCCACAGACAAGACTAAACAAAACACTGCATACAAGAGTTTTAAAGAAATCTCAATATTTACTTTGGACATACTGAAAACCAGAATGTCTGGCAGTGCCAGAGAATCAGAGCTTGATGTTTCTTCCTCATATCTTTTTGTAACCCAATTTAAGAATCACGCTGTTATAAATATTACAGCATCCGATTAGAAAAGCCTAAAAACGTACATTCCTCACCTTTCCCTTCTCAAGTCACGACTGGTAGGTTTCCTTGATAGGCAAAGTTGAAGCAGTACAATGCAATATCCTCTTTTGTTGGTAGCAGTTGCCACTTCACCATTGTAAACATCAGCTTTACCTAGCACCCTGCCATATTACCTTGACATGACCCAAATTTACCATTACCATTGGACAGAAATACTAATATCTCATGTTTCTCTCACTGCACTTTGCAGGGTTTCTGGCAAGCAATAAAGCCAGCCTTTGAAAGAGAAATTCTCCTGTTAGCAATGATTGGGTTTGTTGGAGTTCCATCACAGATAAAGGACGCATATGGAACACTGTCTGCCCACCAGCGTATGAAGACAGAACAAAAATTAAGGCCAAGGGCCTCCCCTCTATGGCTCCTCCGCCTCAGTTATTGAGTTCTTCCTAAGCTGTAAAAACGTACTTAATTTCCTCATTAATGTCCACAGAACACCCAAGGAAAGCCATCCCAAATACAAAAGAAGCCTTTCTTTTAGCAAGAAGTTGAAGAAAGTGATGAAATCTCTATAAACACGGAGGATGTAATGGCTCAATTTGACAAACTGAAGAGTAGCAAATCTCCTGGACCGGATGGTATTCATCCCAGAGTACTTATCTTTAGAATCAAGAACTGTACTGGAAGATTGGAGGGTGACGCAGGTTTTTAAAAAAAGGTTCCAGAGGAGATCCGGGAAATTATAGACCGGTGAATCCGATGTTGCTGTCAGGCAAAATGGTAGAGACTATTATAAAGAACAAAATTACAGAGCATATTCAAAAGCAAGAATTAAGGAGACAAAGCCAATGTGAATTTATTGAAGGGAAATCTTGCCTCACCAATCTATTACATTTCTCTGACGGGGTGAACGAACATGTGGATAAAGATGAGCCAGTCGATATTGTGTATCTGGATTTTCAAAAGACATCTGACAAAGTACCTCTTGAAAGACTCCAGAGGAAATTGGAGAATCATGGGATAGGAGATAGTGTTCTATTGTGGATTAAAAACTGGTTAAAAGATAGAAAACAGAGAGTTGGGTTAGATGGTCAGTATTCTCAATGGAGAAGGGTAGATAGCGGGGTTCCCCAGGGTTCTGTGCTGTCACCGCTGCTTTTTAACATTTTTATAAATGATCTAGAGATGAGAGTAACTAGTGAGTTAATTAAATTTGCGGACAACACAAAATTATTCAAAGTTGTTAAATCTCAAGTGGATTGTGAAAAATTACAAGATGACCTTAAGAGACTGGGCATCTAAACGGCAAATGACGTTTAATGTGAGCAAATGCAAAGTGATGCATGTGGGAAAGAGGAATCCAAATTATAGCTATGTAATGCAAGGTTCCACATTAGGAGTCAACGACCAGGAAAGGGATCTAGGCGTCATCATTGAAGATATGTTGAAACCCTCTGCTCAGTGTATGGCGGCGACTAAGAAAGCAAATAGAATGTTAGGTATTATTAGGAAAGGAATGGAAAACAGAAATGAGGATGTTATAATGCCTTTGTATTGCTCCATGAAATAACAAACGATTCTGGTCACCGCATCTCAAAAAAGATATAGTGGAATTAGAAAAGGTACAGAGAAGGGCGACGAATATGATAAAGGGTATGCGACGCCTTCCCTATGAGGAAAGGCTAAAGCAGCTAGGGCTCTTCAGCTTGGAGAAAAGATGGCTGAGGAGAGATATGATAAGAGGTCTATAAAATAATGAGTGGAGTGGAATGGGTAGACGTGAACACGTTTGTTTACTCTTTCCAAAAATACTAGGACTAGATGGCACGTAATGAAGCTACAAAGTAGTACATTTAAAACTAATTAGAGAAAATATTTCTTCACTCAACGTGTAGTTAAACTCTGTTAGTGCTGTGGTACAAAGTTTTTAAAACTAAGGGGAAAAGACTATGGAGATTAGTTGATAAAATTTGCTTTTTTATATTTTTATTTGGCCTATCACTAACCCACAATTCCTCCTTTAAACCCCAATCTTTAAGTTCCCAAAGCACAAAGCAAAATAGTGTTCACTTACCAGAGAAATGTCTTCTCTCAGAACCTTTCAGAAAACTTCTCACTAAATGTGGCTGCTATACGCATGTCCATAACAGCCTGCACTGCTACCATACACCCCACTTTACTTGCCAGTAGCTGTGTTTCTGACGTGTAAAGTGGACATGTATAAAAGCCGTGTATGATGGATCTAAATTATACACCCCATGCCAGCTGCCTAATAGGGAGGAAAGAAAGCCTGGATGATGTAAGGACCAGTGATGGACGTATATATATTATAGTGTAGTACTGCTTCTTTTCCTGGTCTAGAAACTCCTAGTATGGCTTGGATGTAAGGAGCAGTGATGTAATGATTGTTTATAGGTATTGTTTCTTTTCAGTTATAATCACTGTATATAGCTTAATCATTATATATCCTAGATTTTAGAACCTCTAATAAAAGTCTCACTTACCTAATACGAATCCAAAAGAATCCACAGTAATTACTTAGTAGTCTGTGTCAGTGAAGCAAGCTGTAAAACCAGGGCAGAACAGCATGCGAGCTGATATTTATGTGTGCATGAACAAGCACTGATGTGAGCCGCACTTTTGTTTTTGTTCAGATATGCAAACAAGAACCTGCACTTACCACAAAATCTTTTTGTGCATCTACTAGTCAGACTTTCCCTGAATAGTGCAAAAGGTCTGCATGCATAAAATTTGTGTTATTTGCTTTCTGCAGGGCACGGAATTAAGTTCATGGTAGAAGTTGCATGCTCAGCTATCTGTGTGCAGTTCTACTGCACGGCTTTAAATCACAAGAACAGTGAAAAATATGGGTACTGTGCATCTAAGAACTGGAAGTGGAATGCTGTGGTATTCTGACCTCCCTCCAATACTGCACAACAGCCATAATTAATGTAGGGATGGAGCCATGACCATCCTGTCACCCGATACTGAATTGCAACCCCGATTCTGAAAATCTGAATTTTTACATGCAATTTCTCTGTACAATTTGCTATAGCTTTCTGTGCCAATTCAAAACAAGCAAAGAAGATGAACAGCCTGAATTTTTTATGTTTCAACGATTTTTATTGATGACAAATTGAAAAATACAACTTACCGTACCATATTAATAGCATGTTTAACAGGAACACCCCTGACATACATCCTGATTATTAGTCATCAAGCTTTTACATTTAACCCTCCCCCGTCTACTAAATGTTCAACTGTTGACAACTGATTAATTATAATACAGCCAATCTTAAGTGCAGTATAACAAAACGTTTAAAACTTACAGTGCTTAAACCGCCTATTGTCTCAACAGTGTCAAGTTATTATTATTTAACCCTCCCCCCCCTCCCACCCACCCCTATTCCCTTGTATTGCTGGAGGATGCTAATTCCACCAAAGAAGTTGCCACTGTGCCCTCTCATAACTCCATATGCTAGGAACCCCCCAGCCTTTTGCCCTGGACGCTAGCGGGCCGATCGCCTCTTTAACCCAAGAAAATCAGAACTCATCCATGGAACTCTGCAATTTGACTTCTCATCAAGTCCTTGACCTCCACCTTATCACACAATCCTCCATCAATCCAAACCTCCCAACTTGATCCCAAATCACCCCCCCCCCCCAGCAAGCGTCCAATGCTCCTATTCTGTCTCCCGTTCCGGATAACCTGCACGCCCCCTCCGCTTCCCATTAATTCAGGCATTAAGAAGCAAGCTGCGCCCCCTTGGGCTAAGAATTTGCAAGTACGGCATCCAGATCTGGATAAATTGTGCTCTACGTTTGGGAGATTGTTTTGAGTCCCTGGCCTCCCAGGAAGCCAGAAGGTGCACCTGATTTCGCCAATGCCAGTAGGCCGGCTCATCCAGTGAAGTCCAATATTGCATAATGCACTTTCGAGCTACCAAACTCAGTTTCCTACATAACTTTATAGCGGGGGCACGTAACGGGGCAAAAGCTCTTGGTTGATCTAGCAGAAACTGCCTTTCCGTGCCTTGAATCTTATTTCCCAGTCTAATCAAAAACCCCTTTACTCGTTGCCAAAACGCCCGCACCTTGGGGCATTGCCATAGTGCATGGTAGTATGAGCTGGGACCCCCGCCACACTTGGAACATGCTGAACTGCCCGGCCCCAACACATGAGCCAGCTGTGCTTTAGACATGTAGCCCCGAAGGACCACTCTGTATCCACATTCCCTCAGTCTTTCATCCTGTACTAATGTACGAATGCCCTTCAAAGTAGCTGCCACATCCCAAGACGCTAGTGAGGATCCCAAATCCTGTTCCCATTTGTATTTAAGGCTGTCATATTGTCTTTTAGGTCTACGCCGAACCAGGGCTCCATACAGACCGGAAACCGAATACCTCTCTGTCCTCAGCTCCTCAAGGAAACCTCGAACTGCCTCACCCATCCTCCCCTTCAGGGTTGTCTGATCCAGAGATTTCATATAGTGCGTGATCTGTGCATAAGCAAATCTGTTGCCCCATGTAGTCCCCACCTTTTCCTGAAGAGCGTCAAATGTTATTATCTGCCCGTTTTCTAATAACAAATGTTCCAAGCGCGTAATACCCAACCCTCGCCAGCTACCAAAGGCTGGGTTGTCCAGCCCCGCCGCGAAAACCGGGTTACCCACAATTGGCAACTGATCCGTAATATGTGGATGTCCTCCCATCTGCCTCATCCACCACTGCCACGCCTCCCGGAGAGAGTGAAGTAAAATACTTTTTTTAAATTTAGAAGGGATCAGGCTACAAGGCAAGTGGATAAGGGCCATCACCTCGTATGGTGCAAAAAAAGCTTGTTCCAGAGTCAGGGGTGTGTAATATTGCGTAACATTGAACACATCTCCCAGATGTCTTAGCAAACACGCCTGATTGTATAAGAACAGATCCGGGAAGCCTATACCTCCTTGCTTCCAGCTCCCAACTAACATGTCTTGGCTGAATTTGGGCTTCTTCCCTGCCCAGCAGAAACGACTGAAAAGGCGTGTCACCTTTCTCAAGTCCCTCTGCAACAAGCGGATTGGCAGTGTTTGTAAAACATACAACCATCGAGGGAACAACACCATCTGTATTAGGTGCACCCGTCCCATTAATGACAGAGGGAGGTTCATCCAGGAGTCTAACTTATCCCTAGTATGGTCTAGTAAAACCTTAACATTTAAGCGATACAGGTCAGAGGTGTTCATTGTGAGCCGAATTCCTAGGTATTTTAAAGAATCAGTGGCCCACCTCAAGGGGAAATCAGGCCCCCAGTCCCCTCGATTCACCGCCTGCGAGGCCAAAGCCTCGGATTTATTCAAGTTTATCCTAAATCCTGCATAGTCACCATATTCACGAAATGTTTCCAGTAAATTATCTAGCGACTCTCTTGGATTCACTAGGTGTACCAAGAGATCGTCTGCAAATGCTGCGATCTTGAATATATGGGACCCCACTCGGACTCCCTGAATCATGGGATTTCCCATAATCTCTCTAATAAGGGGGTCTAATACCAAAACAAAAAGAAGGGGGGATAAGGGGCATCCCTGTCTCGTGCCCCTCCTGATAGGGAAGCTCTCTGATTCAAGCCCATTTACCCACAGTGTTGCACTAGGATTGGCATAAAGAACATGAATTGCTTCAACAAACCTCCCGGAGAATCCATATCGCTCCAGTGTGGCAAAAAGGAAATCCCAGTGGACCCTATCAAAGGCCTTTTCTGCGTCGAAACTGATTATCAACGACGCCATGTTTCTCTGCGAGCTATGTTCTAATGATGTCAGGATCGCCCTTAGGTTTTTACTCACCGCCCGACCCCCCACAAAGCCAACCTGGCTCTCGTGTATCAACCTAGGAAGCAATCTCGCCAACCTGTTGGCCATGATTTTCGCCAACAGCTTTGCGTCATAGTTCAGTAAGGAGATAGGACGATATGATGTCGGTTCCAAGGGGTCCCTCGGTTCCAAGGGGTCCCTCCCAGGTTTGAGCAAAACTATTATTTGAGCTCTGTTCAAGTCTGAGGGCATCGCCTGTCTCTCTATTAGTTGATTCAAAAATCTAGTGAGGGCCGGTATAACATCGCCTTCCATTAATTTATAAAATTCCCCCCGTAATCCGTCGGGTCCCGGGGCCTTCAACCGTGGACTGCGAGCTATGGCCACGCTAACTTCATCTTCGGTGATTATTTGATTAAGGCGCCCCAGCTCTTGTGGCGTAAGTTTTGGCAGTACTACATTGTCTAGATACATCTGATTAGAAAGGCCCTCGTCCTCTGGGGGGGCGTACAGCTCCTTATAGAAAGCTCGAAAAGTGTCACAAATTGCCCTGTCGGTTGTGAGGAGACCTCCCTGTCTTTGTCGAAGCGCTAAAATGTTTCTCGTCCCACCCCGGGGAGTAATTAGTTTCGACATTAATTTACCCGTTTTATTACCGTGTTTATAAAGCATATAGCGATAGTAAACCTGTGACTTATGTGCCCTCCCCTGCAGGAGCTCATTCAAGGCTGTCTGAAGCTCCAGCACTTGTTGCTTATCGTCTATCGCATGTGTGTCCCCATACCTCTTCCGCACCTGACAAAGCTGTTTACTCAGACGTAAGATCTCTCTATCTCTTGTCTTCTTCACATAATGGGCATGACTTATGATTTTGCCTTTAAGAACCGCCTTAGCTGCCTCCCAAAACAGAACTGGGTCATCTAAATGTTCTTGGTTATGGGTACTATAGTCTGCCCAGCTAGCGTGTAATCGGCCCTTAAGTACTGGATCTGAGCTTAACTCCAAGGGGAATTGCCATCTGCCCGCCCGCTGGGCGTTACCCCTAGGGGTCCACTCTATCTTAACCCAGGCGTGATCGGAGACTGCATACGGCCCTATTTCCGCCATGGTCACCTCCCCAAACATCTGACGCGATGTCAGAACATAGTCAATACGTGACTGAGTCGAGTGAGCCCGTGAAAGGTGAGTGTAATCTTTCTCGCCCGGGTGCAGCACCCGCCAAACATCAATAAGATCTAACAGCTGGCCCATCTGCAGGAGGCCTCTATTATTATAGTACGAGGAGGCTGTCCCAGGGGCTGATCTGTCCAAAGAGGGGTCCCAGGCTGCGTTAAAATCACCTCCCACCACTATGGCTGTATGAGGTTGCTTTAATAGGAAATTGATCAGAGTTTGAAAAAACCTCCGATCATAGCTATTAGGAGCGTAAACATTGCAAATTAGCAGTTTCTGTCTTCCAACCACCACTTCTAGGATGACATAACGTCCTGCGGTGTCAATCAGAAGAGGACTGATCTCTGAGGCTATACCTTTTCTAAATAGTATAGCTACTCCTCCCTTTTTGCCTTGCGCATTTGCCGCTATGCAATTTCCCACCCACCATGTACTGAGTTTGGCGTGCTCTGTCTGATCCAAGTGCGTCTCCTGTAGTAGTGCAATATCTGTTTTCTGCCTATTTAGCTGTTGCAAAATCTTAGAACGCTTTATTGGCGAGTTCACTCCGCCTACATTCCATGAAATAATTCTAACCATTATACAATATGTAAGTAAGTGATTAATGCCCTGAGAATCCATTTCTGTAGAGGGAGAGGACAGCCCAGCCTCTGTCCTCCCCAACCTCTTGCTTCTCGCTTATCTCCCATAGTTCTAGATCTTAGACCCGTTCTTTCCGTGACCTGCCTCCTACCCACAATCCTCCCTCCTGAGGGGACCCGGGATAAGAAACCCCAAAAAGATCTCCACTGCCCTCCCTTACCATTCCCTCTTGTAGGACTCATCTTCTGCTTGCTTCTGCCCTCTTCTCCCCTCCCACTGCCCTCCCACCATCCCCCCTTCCCATCCCCCACCTGCCCTTTGCACCCGGACCCACTTACTGGGACCATTACTTCCTTACGTCCCTCCCTCCTCCCTCCTTATCACATCAGTAAACTTTAAACAATACCCCCCGAAATATTTTGTTCCCAATAGGACAGTCTATACAGTATCATCCCCCCTCACCAGGGGTGTTTCTCACTCCGCTCTTCATTCACACTCGCCGCGGGTGGATTTATCCAGTTATGGGACTGCTGGTAGATTCAATTATTAGCAATGTTGACTTCTTGACCGCAGTTATCAATCAGTCCATCTGTATCCAAGTGGTCTGTCTCTTTTATATAGGGTCACAGTTATTTTAACTTGAATAATAAACTTGAACCTTGAACTACGAGTCTCTTCTGACCCGTGTCTTTAAGCCCCCTCAAGGCCCTCTCGTGGCCCTCCCCCGAGGGCTATTCAACGTGCTTCTGGGGGTGTCGTATCCAGCTGTTTTAAAAAGTCCTTGGCTTCCCCCGCCGTCTCATATATCTTGGTGGTGCCCTCATATGTGATCCGCAGTTTGGCGGGGTATTGCAATGCAAATCTGATTTTTTTCTGGAAAAGAGTGGAGCAAACTTCTGAAAACTGGCGTCGTCTAGCCGCCACTCCCACTGAATAATCATGGAAGCATCTAACCGGGTTCCCATCATATGTCAGCGTTGTCCCCGCTCGACTCAGCCGCAACACCTCCTGCTTCTGGGCATAGTTCAGAAATCGTATAATGACCACTCGAGGTCTATTAGCTCCAGTCATTTTTACCCCTAAACGATGGGCTCGTTCTATCTGCAAAGGTCCCAAGGCTTCTGGGAATTGTAGTTCCGTTGTAAACCAACGTGTTAGAAAAGTCTCCAGACCCCGCTCAGGTACAGTTTCCGGCAAGCCCACCACCCGAATATTATTTCGTCGGGACCTGTTTTCCAGGTCCTCGATCTTGTCCTCCATCACCTGCAACTTTTTCTTGGTTTGGTCTTGTGCACTTTCCACCTCCTTCACTCTGTCTTCAATTTCCCCCACCCGCAACTGAAACGTTGCGCAGTCGCGGGAAAGTTCTGTAAGCTGGGCTTGTACCTTTTCCAGGCTAGAGTTTATGGGCGATAGTCGGCGCTCCAGCATGTCCTCTAACACCGAGGACATCTCCGCTGTAATTTCTGCAATCCAGGTGGATGAAACCGTCAGTCCGGGCGGGCTTGCAGGCGGCGCCATTTTGTCTTCCGCTCCTTTGCCGCGGAGCTTGTCTCTGTGCGTGGTTTTAGCCGCCATCGCGCCGTCGGGGGGGGTCAAATTATGCAAGGACCAGCTGCACCGGGTGTTCAGGCCGCCGTGGTAGACTTTGTTTTTCGCGGGGTATGTCTGGTTTCTATTAAGGAGGGAGAACCGGAGCCGGAGAGATCGCTGCTGTTACCCTCTCGCGGACATGACGTCACCGGAAGTCCAGCCTGAATTTTTAAAGCTAGCATTTTATCTCTTTCTGAACGGTGGTAAGTTTTAAACATACTCTTTATTGCATTACACACTTTAGCCACCATACTAATCTGCAACTATTTTTCTCATTAAATTACAAAATTTGTTATGCTTTTACCAAAATAAAATTTTCTTTTAATTAAATATTTGCATAGTTCTATCAAGGTTAAAAACAAAACAAACCTTAATTTGTAAGACTCAAGCCCTGACTCCCAATATTCAGTATAAGATTGGTTGACATATAGCACATTTTCTTAGGCTTGACAAATGCTTAACTTGTTAAAGCAGAATTCTTACCTTCCCATCCACATAAACAACACGTTTCCCTGAAGTAGTTCCATGTTCAAATTCAATCTTATGCACCCCATCGCTTAATGCAACCTCCCAGACTGCCACCAAGTCTGTCATTCTCTGCAGGTGGCCGTGCTGATCCCTGAGGAAAGAAATAAAAAGCAGCCCAAAGTAAACACTACAAAATAAGTATGAATTTAAACAAAATTAAATAACTAACTATTCCAAAATACAGTAATTTCACACAAGACTTGCATAAAGAATCATTTTTTTAAATGACAAAGCAAACAGAAACATCCTTACAAGTCTGTGACAAAATTCAAAACCTTCTTAGTACCAGCAGATTAGCCTCTTCTAGCTTCACAAGTATTTCTTCACATTAATTGGATTAAAATCTTGTAACAAGGCAATGCAAACTGACACCACAGAATAATAGTTCAGCGTGGAGGCAAGAGATATCTGGGGCTGATGCTCAAAAGTCCCCATTAAAAACAGTGTCTATTTAGATCCACAGTATAAGTTACCGATTTTGAAACAGCAAACAATGCTCAAAGAAAATCGCATGCAAATGAGATTCATGTAAATTAGCAGGGGTGACGATGCGCAGCAACTGAAAAATCTCGGTGAACTTGGAAGATGTACCGAGCCCAAATGACAAGTTAAAGAGTGATAGATCACCTAGACCGGATGGTATTCACCCCAGGGTACTGAATGAACTCAAATATGAAATTACTGATCTGCTGCTAGTGGCCTGTAACCTGTCATTAAAATCGTCCATAATGCCTGAAGACTGGAGGGTGGCCAATGCGAAACCAATTTTTAAAAAGAGTTCCAGGTGTAGACACTATATTGAAGTTGTAGGTGGGTCAGTTCCTCTTTAGGATGATTGTGAGTTTTCCGTGGGGAGGGAGAGAATAGGAGGGTTAACAGAGGGGGGGGGGGGGGATTGGAGAAACGGAATAAAAAAGTGAAAGCAGTAGGCCCGATCTGTTTGATGTTTGATTAGAAGGGAATTTCATGACTGGTTGTACATATTGAATATTTGATGTTGACAAAAGTGTACACTGTTTTCAATAAAAACCGTTGAAACATAAAAAGAGTTCCAGGGGTGACCTGGGAAATTGACTTCACTACCGGGCAAAATAGTGGAAACTATTATAAAGAATAAAATTACAGAACACGTAGACAAACGTGGTTTAATGGGACCGAATCAGCATGGATTCAGCCAAGGGAGGTCTTGCCTTATCAATTTGCTTCATTTCTTTGAAGGCATGAATAAACATGTTGATAAAAGGTGAGCTGGTTGATGTAGTGTATCTAGATTTTCAGAAAGCTTTTGAGGGGCTCTTGAGAAAATTAAGGTGCCATGGGATAGGAGGCAATGTCCTTCTGTGGGTTACGAATTGGTTATTGGACAGAAAACAGAGGGTACAGTTAAATGGACATTTTTCTCAAAGGAGGGGGGTAAATAGTGGAGTGCCACAGGGATCTGTACTGGGACTGGTTCCATTTAACATTTATACATGATCTGGAAATTAGACTGACGAGTGAGGCAATTAAATTTACAGATGGCACAAAACTATTCAAAGTTGTCAAAATGCATGTGGATTGTGAAAAATTGCAGGAAGACCTCAGGAAGCTAGAAGACTGGGCATTCAAATGGCAGATGAAATTTAATGTAGACAAATGCAAGAGTGATGCACATTAGGAAGAATAATCCGAATCATAGTAATCTGATGCTAGGGTCAACTTGAGGGGTCAGCACTCAAGAAAAAAGACCTAGGTGTCACTGTAGACAATAAGCTGAAATCTTTTGTTCAGTGTGCGGAGGCAGCCAAAAAAGCAACCAGGATGCTAGGAATTATTAGGAGAGGGATGCAAAATAAGACAAAAAAATACCATAATGCCTCCGTATCGCTCCATGGTTCAACCTCACCTTGAGTATTGTGTTCAATTCTCAAAAAAAAAAAAAAAAAGATATAACAGAATTAGAAAAGGTTCAAAGAAGAAGAAGAGCAACCAAAACGAAAGAGGGGATGGAACTGCTCCCATATGAGGAAAGGCTAAAGAGGTTAGGACTTTTCAATTTGGAAAATAATTGGCTGAGGGGCGATATGATTGAGATCTACAAAATCCTGAGTGGTGTGGAGCAGGTGGAGGTGAATCAATTTTTCACTCATTCAAAAAGTACAAAGACCAGGTGACACTCAATGAAATTGCATGGAAATACTTTTAAAATAAATAAGAGGAAACTTTAAGCTCTATAACTCATTGCCAGAGGATGTGGTAATGGCGATTAGCGTATCTGGGTTTAAAAAAGGTTTGCACTAGTTCCAGGAGAAGTCCATAGTCTGTTATTGAGATGGACATGGGAGAAGCCACTGCTTGCCCTGGGATTGGAAGCATAGAACGGTGCTACAAACTGGGTTTCTCCCAAGTACTTATGATCTAGATTGGCCATTGCTGGAAGCAGGATACTGGGTTAGATGGACCACTGGTCTGACCTAGGGTTACCATTCGTCCGGATTTCCCCGGACATGTCCTCTTTTTGAGGGCATGTCCGGGGCGTCCGGCGGGTTTTGCCCGCACGCACGTTTGTCCGGATTTCTGGACAAATGTGCGTGCGGGAGGGCGTGCGTGCATGCGGTTGCGCGATCCAGATTCGGCGCCGTGGGTCTCCCCTCCCCTTCCTTACCATCTTCCCTGGTGGTCTAGTGATGTCTTCGGGGCAGGAAAGAGCCCCCTCTTTCCTGCCCGATGCCCGGAGCGCTGCCTTGCCCAACCTCCTTCTCGGTCTCGGCTGGGGATTCAAAATGGCCGCCGAGAGTTGAATCCCCAGCCGAAACCGAGAAGGATGTAGGCAAGGGCAGGCAGTGCTCGGGCAGGAAAGAGGGGGCTCTTTCCTGCCCCGAAGACGTCACTAGACCACCAGGGAAGATGGTAAGGAAGGGGAGGGGAGGGGAGCATGTGACGGGAGGAGGGGAGTATGTGATGGGGGGGGGGGTGACGGGAGGAGGGGAGTATGTGATGGGGGGTGCAGGGGAGGGGACTATGTGACAGGGAGGGGAAGGAGCGTGTCAATGGGCATGGCATGTGTCCTCTTTTGCAGAGGACACAAAATGGTAACCCTAGTCTGACCCAGTATGGCTATTCTTATGTTAGTACCTACCACATGCGCAGTAAGTGTCCATGTAGTGCGCATGCCCCCGCTGCTGTACTCTCTCCTTTCCCCTGTTGTACTTGCTGGCTCCATTGTCCCCGTCTCCTTTCCCCTGCAGTGCTCTGAGTTTGGCTCCATCTTCCTCCTGTAGTTTACTTGCCTTCCTTCAGGCTCCCCCTCCCCTCTGATGTCACTTGGGAATCTTCCCCTTGCTGACTTGATAGGGGCTTTTCCCCAGCCAATTGGCTGTCTACTTGTTTCTAAAGCCCCTATGAAGTCAGCTGGGGGTCTTTCAGCAAGGAGAAGATTCCCAAGTGAAATCATTGGGGGCAGCCCGAAGGCAAGTAAGCTGCAGGAGGAAAGTAAAGTCAGCATTAGAGCAATTTGCTATTGGAAAAAGAAAAATCTTCTCCTTGCTGAAAGCTCCCCCCCCCCCCCCCCCCCCCCACACACTTGTTTCTCCACCCCTCTAAGCTGTTCTCTGCTCTCAGACAAGTTTTGCTATTGAAAAATACAAGCAGAGTGCTTCTCCCAGAAGTCACCCTCACACAATGACAGCTCCAGACCTCACGGAAAAATATTGTACTTTAAAACATAGTACCATAGTAGATGACGGCAGAAAAAGACCTTCACGGTCCATCCAGTCTGCCCAACAAGATAAACTCATATGTGCTACTTTTTGTGTATACCTTACCTTGATTTGTATCTGTCATTTTCAGGGCACAGACCGTATAAGTCTGCCCAGCACTATCCCCGCCTCCCAACCACCAGCCCTGCCTCCCACCACCGGCTATGCCACCCAATCTCAGCTAAGCTTCTGAGGATCCATTCCCTCTGAACAGGATTGCTTTATGTTTATCCCACACATGTTTGAATTCCGTTATCGTTTTCGGAGGCACTCCTTTCTATGCATCGCTCAGAATGCTCATTTTAAATACATTTGCACAGAATTATCATTGCCTGCTACTGTGATCGGTAAGATGGACGCAAAACCCCTTTGTGCATTACTTGCTAAATAACGTGCAAGCTAAACTGGATAAAACCAGTCACAATTGGATGGAGTGGAGGAGTGGCCTAGTGTTTAGGGTGGTGGACTTTGGTCCTGGGGAACTGAGGAACTGAGTTCGATTCTCACTTCAGGCACAGGCAGCTCCTTGTGACTCTGGGCAAGTCACTTAACCCTCCATTGCCCCATGTAAGCCGCATTGAGCCTGCCATGAGTGGGAAAGCGCAGGGTACAAATGTAACAAAAATAAAATAGATACTATTGGAGATTCTACATGGAATGTTGCTACTATTGGAGATTCTACATGGAATGTTGCTTTTCCACTAGCAACATTCCATGTAGAAGGCTGCGCAGGCTTCTGTTTCTGTGAGTCTGACGTCCTGCACGTACGTGCAGGACGTCAGACTCACAGAAGCAGAAGCCTGCGCGGCCACATTGGTGATCTGCAAGGGCCGACTTCTACATGGAATGTTGGAATAGCAACATTCCATGTAGAATCTCAAATAGTAGCAACAGTGGAGGAGTGGCCTAGCGGTTAGGGTGGTGGACTTTGGTCCTGGGGAACTGAGGAACTGAGTTCGATTCCCACTTCAGGCACAGGCAGCTCCTTGTGACTCTGGGCAAGTCACTTAACCCTCCATTGCCCCATGTAAGCCGCATTGAGCCTGCCATGAGTGGGAAAGCGCAGGGTACAAATGTAACAAAAATAAAATAGATATTATTGGAGATTCTACATGGAATGTTGCTACTATTGAGATTCTGTTGCTACTATTTGAGATTCTACATGGAATGTTGCTAGTCCACTAGCAACATTCCATGTAGAAGGCTGCACAGGCTTCTTTTTCTGTGAGTCTGACGTCCTGCACGTATGTGCAGGCGGCCACATTGGTGATCTGCACGGGCCGACTTCTACATGGAATGTTGCTAGTGGAATAGCAAAATTCCATGTAGAATCTCAAATAGCAGCAACAGTGGAGGAGTGGCCTAGTGGTTAAGGTGGTGGACTTAGTTCCTGAGGAACTGAGTTTGATTCCCACTTCAGGCACAGGCAGCTCCTTGTGACTCTGGGCAAGTCACTTAACCCTCCATTGCCCCATGTAAGCTGCATTGAGCCTGCCATGAGTGGGAAAGCGCGGGGTACAAATGTAACAAAAATAAATGTTCCTAGCACGCTAAGCTTCGTACATCGGCCCTAAGGTATTTTAAATTTACATTTTAGATCATACAAAATGTTTGCGATATCCGTTAGGCTCATGTTATTCTTTAATATTAGGTCAGTAAGAGAGGGTGCATAAGTACATAAGTACATAAGTAGTGCCATACTGGGAAAGACCAAAGGTCCATCTAGCCCAGCATCCTGTCACCGACAGTGGCCAATCCAGGTCAAGGGCACCTGGCACGCTCCCCAAACGTAAAAACATTCCAGACAAGTTGTACCTAAAAATGAGGAATTTTTCCAGTCCATTTAATAGCGGTCTATGGACTTGTCCTTTAGGAATCTATCTAACCCCTTTTTAAACTCCGTCAAGCTAACCGCCCGTACCACGTTCTCCGGCAATGAATTCCAGAGTCTAATTACACGTTGGGTGAAGAAAAATTTTCTCCGATTCGTTTTAAATTTACCACACTGAGTCAGTACTATGAACATTTACTGCACCCTCTCAGGTGTTTGCAAACACTTGCACAGAGAATATAACTATTTATTGCACTGGCGGTATAATCTAGTATCGTGATTTCTCTAATATTCAACTGCTGTCTCAACAGACTGAAGGAAGAAAACAGTTGATTCAAAACAGGGACTTGATCATGTGAGTCTGGAATATGAAAAATACAGAGGCCTTAGTTGGCAGCTTGACCCCTAGTGTTAGTATTAAGAGACTACCTCTAAGGGGTCAGAAGCACCCTTCAGATCAGGAACAACTGGGGATTTCCTCCTGTGTCCCACTAGAACATCAGAGAGAACTCCCAATCAAACCTGTGGTGGATCGGAGATGAAGGGGGAGGGTCATGGTGGCTGTACTGGGTGATGTAAGAACTGGCACTTACACTCAAAACTGCACAACTGGCATCCTCTCTCATGTGAAGCCCTGCAGGACCATGTTCTTTTTGTGCATGTGTATATTAAAATCACTGCTTGTGATTTAATATACATTTCTTGCATATGCTGGTAAACACGTGCATTTGCTGGCATTCATATAAGGATTTTACAAAAAGTTAAGATTTGGGCAGAGCATTTTGTAAAATACTGAGGGAACCAAGAACATTTTGATCTGGACATCTCAATTCCCTTCTCCATGACCTATCTAAAACGGGCCTTAAAATGTGTTTTTTTTTTCTAGATTACTTACTTATGAGATGCCATAGTAAACAAAGCAGCCACTAATCCCATTAGCTAAAAAGAGGCAGCAGCAAAACAAAGCAATTTATTAATTTGTTTTCTGCATTTATATCTCCACATTTTCCCACCTCTTTGCAGGCTCAATGTGGCTTACAAATACCGTAGTGGCGATCGCCATTTCCGGAATAAGAAATATAGAAGAATATTCCAATCAGAGTGTATAGAGTACACAGTAAATTAGAATGAAATCATAAGATATGAAATGTTAATTAACTGAAGTTAAAATGTCCTAAATTCTCTCCCACATATTTTTCAACTGCAGTGTACACTTCTTACCAGGGGCGTAGCTACGGGTGGGCCTGGGTGGGCCCAGGCCCACCCAATTTCAGCTCAGGCCCGCCCACTGAAGCGTGCGCACACACTGTGCAGCGGCGTAGCGACCACGGCAGAAACGGCACTCGCTCGCTCTAGCTCAGCTGAACTGATCTCTCCAGGGCAGGCTCCAGCCCGATTTCGGCTCAGGCCCGCCTGCCCGCCCACCGACCCACCCACGTGGCAAGCGCACACACTGCAGCAACGTACCACATCGCGCAGTCATGGCCATCCGCTCAGGGCCGGCTCAGCTGATCTCTCCAGCAGACTCATCCCCGCGCAGTCATGGCCATCCGCTCAGGGCCGGCTCAGCTGATCTCTTCAGCAGACTCATCCCGCCTACCGTCGGCTCGGGGGGGGGGGGGGGCGCAGGAAAATGCACTCGTTGCAGCAGCAGCAGGTCCCGTTGCGGCCGCGCAGCGCGTCGTAGTTCCCTCCATCCATATGATCCTACGCGGTAGTACTTTATGACGTGGCTGCTGTGCGCGGCGGTGTGCCCCGCTCGCATCTGAGGGCAAGCTAAAAAAAAATAGCTGCAGGTGCACGCAGGCTGTGTTGAGTATTGAACTAGAGCCTCAGCCTGGCCCTGCCCTGTGGAAAATGGAAAGGTTCGAGTCCGAGTGAGATCATTTGAGAATCAAGTTCCTGCCAGTGCCAGCCCAGCAGGTAATACAATTGTATATGCTTTTTTTAAAATCATAATTATATATATATATAGCCCACCCATATTATCTCTGGGCCCAGCCAAAATGTCAGGTCTGGCTACCCCACTGCTTCTTACTAACAATGCCTTCTGAAAGTGATCACTATGATTCTGTCCTTTAGACTGTAAGCTCCTTTGAGCAGGGACTGTCCTTCTATGTTAAATTGTACAGCGCTGTGTAACCCTAGTAGCGCTTTAGAAATGTCAAGTAGTAGTAGTAGTAGTAGTCTCATGGAAATGAATTACAATTTAATACTTAAAAGCGGATGCATTTCAGTTGAAACTCAATGCAGAAAAAACCCAATGCCTAATACTTGCCTCTCAACATAACATGAACAAATTCACCACCATTAACACACCAAAACTGAATCTTCCTATTTCGGACACCCTAAAAATTCTTGGAGTTGCCATTGAGTGACACCTAACACTTGAGAGTCACACGAAAAACACAACCAAGAAGATGTTTCACTCAATGTGGAAATTAAAAAGAGTAAGGCCTTTCTTCCCAAGGACCGTCTTCCGTAACCTGGTACAATCAATGGTACTCAGTCATCTAGACTACTGCAACGCACTCTACGCTGGCTGCAAAGAGCAAATAATCAAGAAACTTCAGACAGCCCAGAACACTGCAGCTAGACTCATATTCTGTAAATCAAAATATGAAAGTGCTAAACCCCTACGAGAAAAGCTACACTGGCTTCCACTTAAAGAAAGCATCACGTTCAAAATATGTACCCTAGTTCACAAAATCATTCACGGAGATGCCCCAGCCTACATGTCAAACCTGAATGCTAAAAAATCATCTTGCACATTCCTTAATCTTCACTTACCCAACTCGTCTGTGCCCTGAAAAAGACAGGTACAAATTCAAGATATGAGTTTATCTTGGGCAGACTAGATGGACCATGCAGGTCTTTTTCTGCCGTCATCTACTATGTTACTACATGTAAAGGTCTAAAATACAAACTAACGCATGCGTTAACCTTTTCCTACTTGAGCACACAATTCTGGAACGTGCTGCCAACTTAAAAACGATCTATGAACTAACTTCCGCAAACTACTGAAGACCCATCTCTTTAACAAGGCATACCACAAAGATCAACAAATGTGAACTCCTCCACATATATCCAGAATTGTCTTACGATATTTGCTTGTTATACTCCTACCATGCTTTATCATTATCATGTTACCAAAGATCCTTTTGTAATACTAAATGTCTATTTTCTTATATATTTCCACCATTCATGATGTATTTATTGTAAGCCACATTGAGCCCGCAAAGAGGTGGTGGGAAAATGTGGGATACAAATGCAATAAATAAATAAATAGGATTGGCAAAACCATTTTTAGCTGGTTTTGAAATTAGTTCTTTAATTGGAGCTTAATTTAGGACGTTGGTGTCTATATGCAAGACCAGACAGAGGTAGAGAGGGGAAATCTCTCCCCCTGGAGATCCTAACTGAAGCAGAATCAGGCCCAAATATTTAGCACCCAACTACTCTAGGTAGTTGTCTGTGACTAGGGTCTGTCTTTAATATATACTCGGGATCTCACATTGCTGAATATTAATGTAACCAAATCAAAAACCTTTCTACAAATAGAAAAACAACAACACACACCACAAATATAATCTAGGTCACTAAAATGCCTTGGTTTAATGTGTTTGCCTCAGTCTTGACTCTTGTGAAGGCCGTAATGAGTTATCTTGTTGGGCAGACTGGATGGACCGTGCAGGTCTTTATCTGCTGACATCTACTATGTTATATGTTAATGTCTTTTTATGTTGCAGGGATACCATACGTCCTATTAACTGTATAACGCGTAATATTGGAGTATGTAATGCAAATGGATTGCCGATTTGGAAGGGCATGGGAGGAAAGTAGGTGATGTCAGAGAAGTACAAGAGCCCAGATTTGAGAGGAAAATGAGTGTTTGACAAAACAAGGGGTAAAAGACAACAGGGAGCATGGGGCTCTTGAGCAGCTGGGCCTTGGGTTCTGGCCTAGTCTATGGATAACGGAAAATATCAAGGGGTTGCCTTGGTCCTGCAATCCTATGTCGGGTAGAAAGCTAAGGAGTTCCAGGCCTTGAGGGACTGGGCCCTGAAATACTTAATTGGTTTGGGGTAAAGGAAAAAAAAAAAAAAAGAGAACACAACGTCATTTGTAGTGATTATGCTCAAAGGGAAGAAGTTACAGTTTTTGGGAAGGTCTTACAGGTCAAATGGTGGAATTTGTGGAAATAAAGTTTTTGTGTACTCTTGAAAGGTCAAAGGGTGAGTTTCTTGCCTGTAAAAGAGTAGAATAAATAAGAAGATGATTCCTGACAAAGGGGCCAATACACAGAGCCTTGAGGTAGAGCCAGCTCAGTGTATGGCTCTACCTGAAATTATCAAACAAAAAATACCACCACATGCCATAAGCAATGAGCATGCAAATTACTGCCATAGTAAAACCGCAGTAATAATCTGCAGCTCATTGCTAAATGTCACAAAAAGCTATGGGCAAAAAAAGGCACGCTATGGCATTTTGTATCCTCCTGCCCCCATATCTTAAATGAGGCAGGAGCAATGTACTCGCTCCTGCCTCTGGCACTGTCATCTTCAAAATGGCAGTGCTTGGCCATGTGCAGTGGCAGGGTCAGTCTGCCAATTCCCTCATATAGCAGACTGATCCTGCCTGGATTTGAAAATGAAATCCTTGTGCATGGGTTGCCAATCCTGCCCTTCCTCTTTCCATCAGTGGTGCAGGTCAAGTATCCTTTTACTTACAGAATGAGAAGGCAATTTTCAGCAATTGATTTTACTAGATAATTGCTTAGTTACCCAGATAAAAATATTTGGAAAACTGCCTTCCCGTGACACAGCACTCCATTAGTTACTTATCTGTTAGCAGTTAATACTGCCCTTGTAGCACTGGCAACTCTAAGCTTTCAACAAACGTTTCAACGTTATAAACACGTTAGGCAATTATAACATTTACCCCCGTTTACTAAGCCATGCTAGCGGCTGCCAAGTGGCAATGCCAACACAGCCCATTCAAAGTGAATGGGCTGTGTTGGCATTAGCACACAGCAGCCGCTAGCGCGGCTTAGTAAACGGTGGTGGGGGGGGGGGGCTAGTTTGTAAGCAGCTTCTGAACACATGCCCAGTAGTTCCCTCCTGAACGTACTTTACACTGATAACTCAAAATTAACAGTACTTATGAAGCGTACCTTATGCTTGAGAGAACCATCCTAGAATTACCACAGAGCATAGTGGTATTTCGGAGCCATGGAAGAATGCGGAGTGTCATAGTGGAATAGAGGATCAGGGAAAGGAGGCCTGGGAATGAGGGGTAACTAAATTGGAAGAAGCAGGGGAAGGGAAGGGAGGGTCCATTACTGGTTTAAAATAAAAACTGGATAGCTTTGGGGAAAAAAGTGAAAGAGCAAGCATTTTAGTGACATCACAAACCACAAAATTTTATTCCTGTGGTTTATTATGATGTCAGGACTGTCTGTGGTACATTAAGGCTTAATGCCTTAAAGCACTGAGAATCTGGATTTATATTATGCCTTTCACTCAAAGGAGATTCTATGCTGGTGTGTGACCCAAGGTAAGTCATTTACCCATGTTTCTGAAATCCAATCAAAGATAAAGTTCTCCTAGTTCAGAACGAACAAAATAAAATTCCTTTTGCTAAAAATGTGTTTTCCCCTGCAAAAAATGGTGACCCGGTGCTAAAGTGTATGCCTAAATCATGATTTATTATTTCAGATATTTAAACGGAGGAAACATAACATTTACTAGGGGCAGCAGAATGCTTTTTTGTTTGGGGGTGCCCAAACTCCACCCCCAACCTAGTCCCTTCCTATGGCATCCAACATATCTCTCCTTCCCTCTGTCCCTCTCACCTCACCATGGTGCCAAGCATTTCTCTCCTTCCCTACTCCCCACCTTATCCAGCATCTCTCTCCTTCCCTCCCTCTCAACCCCTCATGGTCTACAGCATCTCTCTCCCTCCCCCATGGTCTGCAGCACACATCTCCTCTCCTTCTCCCACCCCCTGCTTATAGTTAGCTCTCTCCTTCCCTCTCTCTCACCCCCCCTCCACGTTCTACAGCCTCTCTACTCCCCTCGGTCTCGCATATGTCTTCTTCCCTCCCCATCCTCTCTTTAGCATCGCTCCTTTCCTTCTACTACCCTTGTCTCTGGTGTCCAGAATCCCACCCACTCCATGGTCTTCAGAATCTTTCTCCTTCCCTCCCCCTCAACACCCCATAGTCTCCAGCATCTCCCTCATCTCTTCAACATCGCTCTCTTTCCCTCCCCCTTCAGGATGTCTCCATCACATCTCCCCTCCCCTGTGATGTCCAAATTCTATCCCCCCCCAAACCATGGTCTCTGGCATCTCTCTCTTTCCCTCCCCCACCCGTGTCCAGCAATCCACCATCCTCCATGGTCTCCAGTATCTCTCCCATCTACTGCCCTCCCCCTCCTATCTTCAGCATCTGTCGCCTTCCTTCCCCTTCTGCTTGTGGTATCCATTATTCAACCCCCCCTCCCGTGGTGTTCAACATTTCACCCCCCACCCCCACGGTCTCCAGCATCTCTCTCCTTTCCACCCTCTCAACCCCCCATGGTCTCCAGCATCTCTTTTTTCCCTCCCCCCTCAGCATCTCTCTCCTTCCCTTCCCCTTCAGCATTTCTCTCCTCTTCTTCCCATCTACCTGTGGTGTCCATCATTCAAACCTCTCCCCACCCCATCTTCCGCATTCCTCTTCTTCCCTACTGTGTCCTCTAGGTATTTATTCTCTTACCACACTCCCCTGGGGTGGCAACTCTATAAGCTACGTTTGAGATGATGCAGGGCCTTTAGATGCTCAAAGTCGGCTGGCTCCTGCCCCCTTCAAACTTCCTGTTTCAGAAGGGATGGAAGCCAGCCAGCCAGCCTCGAGTATGTGTAGTTGCAAGGTAAGAGAAAAAAGGCCTCATGGAGGGAAACAGGAAGGGTAGCAAAATTTTGGGGATGCCACGGCACCTGTGACTCCCTCTGTTCTGGGGCCTTTGACATTTACCTACCTAAGATGTGTATATCATTGATGGTGCTATGCAAACAAATAGTACTAGAGACGTCACTACACAATAATGCAGAGTCGTAGATGGCCCTGATTAAGTAACAAATTTGGTTGTCTGCGTGACCATCCATAATGCTCCAGCTTCATTATTCATTTGTAATCTTTTTTTCAAAAACAAAAAAACATCTATTCTTTGATGGTAATCAGGCAGATCCTTTGTCGGAATATCTTCAGGCATTAGAACAGGATAGCAAAGATACTTACCTGTAGCTGGTGTTCTCAGAGGACAGCAGGCTGCATATTCTCACGTGGGCGACTGCAACCCTCTAGTGCAGACACTGAATCACTAGCACCAAAGAAAGCTCTAGCAGCATACCAGCGCGCATGCGCTGGTGCCTTCCCACCCGACACTCGAGCATGGGTCCCTCAGTTAGGTGAAAAGCATGAGCATACAACGAAAAACAACTCTTAGTGGAGGTGGGAGGGTATGTGAGAATAAATGGCTTGCTGTCTTAAAAAAAACACCAGTTACAGGTTAAGTATCTTAGCTTTCTCCGAGGACAAGCAGACTGCGTCATTCTCACACGTGGGAATCCCTAACTACCAGGCTCACCAAAACACAAGAAAGCTTAAGATAAGAGTCTCAAAATATCGAGACAAACTTCAATCAACCTAAAACTATATACATACTAGCTGTGTAGGTGCAGCATGAGAAAGAATAAAACAGGGCCTAGGAGGGTGGAGTTGGATTCTACAAATTCTGCAGAACTGTCTGTCCAAACTGACAGTCACGTCAGGTGTCCTGTTCCAAACAGTAGTGGGATATGAATGTGTAGACTGAAGACCACGTTGCAGCCTTGCAAATCTCCTCTATGGAGACTGATCAAGTGGGCTACAGATTGTTGAATAAAAGCATAAAAATGTTGAATAAAAGCATAAAAGAATAGAAGTGGAAAGCTTCAAAGATCATGCAGAACAAGCTGTTTCAACACTAAACTAAATCTCCTGAGACATGAGGCCCACATCAGCCAAAGGCAGGCTCCAGAAAGTCTGTGGGATAATGGGAACCAGATGCAGCATACAGTATGTTCTGCTGTAGGATTTATGGTATGGTACAGCCTGCAAGCACGTGATATCAGGAGAAGATTATAAGGAGAGTGGAACAAAGAAATAAGTAAGCATTTTGAATTTTTCTTTGTCTGTATATAGCATTTTTTGATTTGCCTTAAGCTTGCTGTATATTGCTTGTGTGTGTAGATGTGCTTTGAGTACAGAAATGCTTCCTGACTACCCCTATTGATGGTAATCAGCTTGTACACTAAACAAATGAGTAAACTTTTTATATTAAATATGAAATTCGTCTAGCCGTCTCTTCAAGGATGCAGCCATGGCATGTTCCTCAAGTCAGCCCAGCCTGGGTATAAGCAAAGGAGATGCAGTCTGCTATCCAATTTGAAAGTGTGCGTTTGATAATGGCCACCCCCAACCTGTTGGGGTCAAAAGAAACAAAAAATCTGGGTGGACTGTCTATGGGCTTTAGTCTGCTCCAGATAGAAGGCTAAGGCTCGCTTGCAGTCTAAAGTATATAGCACACTTTCACCAGGATGGGCATAAGGTCTGGGGAAAAATGCTGGTTAAGATGGAATTCCGACATGACCTTAGGAAGGAACTTGGGGTGTGTGTGGAGGACTACTCTGTTGTGATGAAATTTAAATATATGGTAGGTGAGCTACTAGGGCTTGGAGCTCACTAACTCTGCGAGCTGACGTGACTTCTACCAGAACTACAACTTTCCAGATCAAAAACTTCAGATGGCAGGTATCCAGAGGTTCAAAAGGAGCTTTCATCAGCTGGGTGAAGACTACGTTGAGATCCCATGACACAACTGGAGGTTTGTAGGGGGTTTTGTCAACAAACCTCTCACGAAGCAAACAGCTAAAGGTTGTATAGAGATGGACCCACCTCCTACACATTGATGATAAGCACCAATTGCACTAAGATGAACCCTTATAGAGTTGGTTTTCAAACTAGAATCAGAAAGGTGCAGGAGGTACTCAAGCAGTTTTTGTGTAGGGCAAGAAAAGGGATTGAAGGCCTTGCCCTCACACTAGATGGCAAACCTTTTCTATTTAAAAAAGAGTAACACCTCTTAGTGGAGTCTTTCCTGGAAGCCCGCAAGATATGGAGACACTCTAGTTCTATGCTCTCAACATCCAAGCTGTGAGGGCCAGAGATTGGAGGCTGGGATGCAGAAGGGATCCATCATTCTGCGTGATGAGGATCAGAAAACAGTTCATTCTCCATGGATCATCTGAAGACAACTCCAGAAGAAGAGGGATCCATATCTGTCGCAGCCATTGAGAAGCGATCAGTGTTACAGTGCCTTGGTCTTGCCCGAGTTTCAGCAACGTCTTCTCTATCAGAGGTATAGGAGGATACACATACAGAGTCCTTTTCCCCAACGTAGGAGAAAGGCAATGATGCTAGTCTGCTGTGTGATCTGAGCCTGGAGAAGAACTGAGGGACCTTGTTCTTGAGATGAGTGGCAAAAAGATCCACCGAGGGGGTGCCCCACTCTCGGAAGATCTTTCGGGCTATGCCCATGTTGAGAGACCACTTGTGTGTTTGCAATATCCTAACACCAGCCACTCTGTGAAAACTCTGGGGGGCCGATGCTAGGCCAAATGGCAGAACACGATACTGGAAGTGGCGTTTACCCACTCGAGAAGTATCAAAATGTAGGTATAGGCACCCTTTAAGTCCACAGAGCATAGTCAATCATTTTCCTGATTGAGAGGAAGTAGGGTGCCCAGAGACATCATCCTGAACTTTTCCCTTCACCAGAAATTTGTTCACGGCCCTTAGGTTTAGGATGGGCCAGAATCACCCCCCATTTTCTTGATCACAAGAAAGTACCTGGAATAGAATCCCTGCCCCTCCTCCAGGGTTCAAACACCTGGGCCTGCAGAAGGGTGAAGATTTCCCATAAAAGTGCTTGCTTGTACTGAGAGCTGATGTAAGACACTCTTAGTGGGTAATTTGGAAGTCATCTATGCCAATTTAGAGCATACCCGCGACAGACTACTTGAAGCACCCATTGGTCAGAGATTATAAGGGGCTATCTGTAGTGGTAAAAAAAGTGAGCCTCCCTCTGACCAGTGGATCATCCGGAATGGATACTATTTGCGTGGCTATGCTCTGCTGGAACCAGTCAAAAGCCCGTGCCCTGCTTTGGCTGGGGAGCTGGTTGGGATTTTTGGAGACGGGGCTAGCGAGATCTGGGACGGGGGCCCTGAGTCGCCTGAGAAGACCAAACAGAAGGCTGGTACCTACACTTATGAGAATAGTAGGACCTGCATTTCTGTCCAGTCAAAAATCTTATTGTTGAATATGATGCAGATGGCGGATGCAGAGAGTAAGTGTGGATAGTATCAGTGTGCTTTTTATATGAGGTCAGCAACCTCTTTCACTTTCTCTCCAAATAAGTTGTCCCCTCGGCCGGGCACATCCTCCAACCTCTCCTGAACAGCCTGTTTCGGGTCAGAGACATGCAGCCATGACAGTCTGTGCATCCCCAATGCAATATCAAAAAAGTGTCGTAAGTGCCCCTGATCAAATAATACCCATACTCCAAAGTAAAGCTCGGTGGCCTGCTCCACAGGGAAAGAATCCACCAGATTAAGTGTACTATTAACTAGAAACTCCAAGTAAATGCTCATGTAGAGCTGGTAAGTAGGCAACAAGCATCGCGGCTTGAAAAATTTCCTCCCAAATGAGTCTTAAGGTTCTGGCTTCTCGCCCTGGGGGTGCTGAGGCACAAGACTGAGGACCTCTTAGCTCGTTTGAGAAAAGACAACTACCAAAGAGAGGTAAGCAACGGAGCCTTCTCAAATCCGGAAGCCTTCACAATACGATATTTCGTATCCACCTTTTTAGGTGTGTTATGGAATTTGTAATGTAACTATACTTCTTTGTGCTGTGACTGCTTGTTCTGCAGTTTGTTGCTACAGACTGTTCAGTACATCCTGTTCACTATAGCCAGAGGACTGATAATGGTTTTATCTGCAAACTAGTACAAACCAGTTTTAGCTGGACATATAAGAATAACTGTAGGCAGTGTTGCCAGGTGGGCGGTTTTCCGCGACCCGCCGTGGGAAATTTTTGCCCGCGGCGGGTTGCGGTTTTTTGGGCTGGTTTTTGGGCTTCAGGGCGGGTTTTTTTTCGGCCGCGGGGGGCGGGGTTAGTGACGTGGGAGGCGGGGCCGATGATGTGGGAGGCGGGGGCCGGTGACGGAGGAGGCGGGGCCGGTGACAGCGGGGGCAGGGCCGGTGACGGCGGGGTTGATGACGGCGGGGGCGGGGTGATGACGCGGGGGGTGGGGGTGTCAGGGGCGGGGTTTGTGTTTGGGCGGGTTTTGGGCTGTTTCTTGTGCGGGATTGGGTGGGAAAAAAATTTTCCACCTGGCAACCCTGACTGTAGGTAAAACGGTGTATGTGTAGGATTCCTCATTGGGTAATTTATGAGGTGGTGCTCTGTGATGGAAGGTGTAAATAAGTGACTACAGATCTAGGGAATGCTGGAATATATCCTTCTGGGATGGAGTGACACAGGAGATGTAGGGGGGGAAGAGGAGGGCATGGAAAGTTGATAGGTACTGGCAAGTGAACTATAGGTGGAGGACTGAAGAGCGAGAAGGTGAAATTTGAGGGGAGAGACAGAAAACAGAGAGAGAGAGGAAATATATCAGAGAGATATAGTGAGGGAATAGGAAACGATAAGAGTAACGTGGAGAAAGGACAAATGGACTGCACTTACTGGAAATAGAGCAGAAGACATATAGGAAAACAGAAAAAAAGAAACTGGAAACAATATGCTTGGAGAAATAAAGTACCCAGGCAACAAAGGTAGAAAAAAAAGTGTTTTATCTGAATTTATTTGGTGGAATACGTTAGCTTTGGGAAATATGCATCATGGATGCCTTTGTATTTTTTTTTTCAGTACAAGAGGAAACACATTTCTGTTTTTATTTTTCCTATGTTGTGGTACATACCTAGTTTGACTTCTTCAGTTTCCCAGTTCAGTTTTTGTCTTTATATTTCTAATTTGTGATCCCTTGTTCTATATTTGGTGTGTGACCGAGGTGTAGAATTCTGTAGCAGCCCCACTTGTTCTGTTGTACCAGTGGTAGGTGTATTGGTATTCTAGCGTCCTGGGAATTGTTTGTTGTGCTGCCTGTTCTTACATAGGGTTCTTGTTGTTTAAATCATAGGAATCCATGCTACTGTTCTGTGGTAGATTTTCTACATGTATGTTAAGATTTTTTTCAAGTTTTACGTTATTTCACAATGCGCCTGGTAGTGGAAAAATGTATTTCGCTATTACTGAGATAATGCAAGAATCAGAATTTTGTTTTTGTATGATAACTTCCATGGAGAAAATGTGCTAATTACGATCTGCACCTGTTGCTGGGGGGGGAGGGATAGGGTTTTTCTAGATGCAGAACATGTTTACATTTAATATATAAGAACTGACATACTGTATCAGATCAAAGGTCCACGAGGGTCATGTATGTAGTGTGTCATGGATGTGAGCATCGTCCATCAAGTATGTCCTCACTAAAAAAAAGGCTGAGAACCACTGGTGATGCTGGATTTGGGGGGGTAGAGAGAGAGAGAGTGATGCTGGATTCTGACAAAAAAAGAAAGATGGGGTGATGCTGGATGGTGAGGAAGAGTGAGAGATGCTGGATGGGGAAAGAGAGACAGGGAGATGGGTGAAAAGAGAGATAGATGGGGTAATGCTAGATGGGGGAGAAGAGTGAGAGTAATAGAGTGAAGCTGGATGGGAAGAAGAGCAAAAAAATGTATTTAGTCCAATAAAAAGATATCACCTTATTTTCTGGGTTTTTTTGTTTTATTTGTATTTGTTAATGTCTAATAAAGTGATTGGAATAAGTGTAAAGGGGTCCGTTTCCTCCGCTCTGGGTTGGGGCCAGCAGCCCTGTTAGGCTCACAGGTTTCCAGCAAAGAACCAGACTGCCATACGGACTTAAGACCAAAGTGCTTTATTCTCAATTCAGTTCCACTCTCAGAATTGAAATGCAGTTCACAAACAGGGTTCAGGCTGGGTTCCTAACTCCAGCCAACATTTAGTTCCTTAACAGTTCAGGCCCACTTCCCTTGCACTACCTCCCCTCTCCCTCAGAAGGGCTCAGTCAAAGTTCAGCCTGCTGTTCTATGCATCCCAATAATTCAACCCTTTCACAAACAGTCTCTTCAAAGCAAAACACTACTTAATGCCCCTGTCCTCTTCACAGCACCCATGAGGACCCTGTAGCAAACAGGGCTGGCAGCTTTCCTCCTACCTCACAGCACACACCCCTGTGGCCTCTCACACTGCCTTCATGTGCTGGACAGGGCTACCTTTACATTCTCACACTCCATGGCAGCTTACTGTTCCCCCCCTCCAGGGAAGCTCCAGTGGCAGGCCCTTTCAGTCCTCCACCTACTCCATGGCAGCTTCTCTCTCAATCAGTTTCCTCTCCCTCCTAGTGGCTGGGAGCCACCCGGAAATCTCTCCCCTTCTCACAGCTGGAGGGAATTATATACCAGCCATGCAGCTAAGGGACTGAGCTTCACCTCCCCTTCTCCTTCTAGTGGGGAAGGGAGTAAATGGCTCCCCTAGCACTGAGCCACTGCTCCCCCTGCTAGGGTTGGAAATCCATTCCACCCTTTTGGGGCTCCCCTCCTCTCTCCTGCTTGCAAGGGCTTCTGGGAACCATAGTTCAGGGATTAGCTGTTTCTCTGTGGGGCCCCAAGTGCTAGCTTTGTCACATAAGTCAGTTTTTGAAATTTGCAGCTACTAACTTTGTTTTGCACATTACAGGGGGACACATATTGTTTCTACTTCTCTTGCAGACTCTGGCTTCTTGGGGGTTCAGATTAATTTGTCTATATATTTCTATTTTTAGGTTATGATTACTTATTCTGTATTTGGTGAGGGTCTGTGTGTGAAAGAGGCTAGGTATTCTGTTAAGCACTGAATTTCTGTGTAGGCTCAATCTGTACTAATCCAGCTTGCTTAGTTTTCTCAATAGATGTATTGAGTTCTAGTACCAACTACAATATTTACAGTGCTGTCTTTTCCTAGATAGACCCTTGCTGTGTGATTCCTGGAAATTTAGTGCTATTATGGTATGCTAGAGTTGCTCTATAGGTCTTGAGTAACTTTTGTAGGGTTTTGTATTCACAATATACCCTGGTACTGGACTTTGGATTTGTATTTAGCTCACACCTCTCATCATAGTAGCTGGAAGTGAGTTACATTTAGCTACAACAGGTATTTTCCTGCCTCTGGAGGCTTACAGTCTAAGTTTATACAGGAGGTAATGGAGCAGCAGTGGAATTTACCCTGGCTTCTCTGGATTTCAGCTCACTTCTCTAACCATTAGATTCATCTAATATAGATAATGCCTGTTCCAAACATGTTTTGTAACTCTGCAGTAAACCTGGTGCCATTTGGCAACATCAAAAATGTGATAGCCAAATCATCTTATGGTTGCCAGTAACCACAGGATTTCTGTTTCAGTGCTACTGAACACCACTGTTCACATGGCCCAGGAAGATGCTGGACTAGAGAGCTAGGCCTGACTGGCAGCCAAGTTTTAAAAGTACCTGCATATATTTACAGAATACTGTAAATACTATTCTGTTTAATAATTAGTATTATTGTGGTACAGTATATGGATGTTTTGGGGCACATGATTCCCTGGAGTGTATTCAGTAATAGAGATACTAAGGGGAATGACTAGTGCAGGTGCACCAGAGACACAGTGAAGGGGTCCTTCACTGCTGTGTTCAAAAGTGCCCTCACTGTCCCTTTGCTGCTGACATAGGTGCTGCCTTCACCCTAAGGATTTTACCTAGCCCTGCCCTGCCCCAACCCCACTCTAGGCCCACCTCACTCCACCTTAGCCTCCCCAAACAACTGAGTCACTGACCACACATATATGCCTATGAAGATTTTAACCCTTTCCTCTCTCCTGGCCCTTCAGCCTCGCACTGGCACCTATTTTACAAAAGTCTGCTCCCCCTGATGTCAAAACCTGGCTACGCCTGTTTAGCACCCCCAATAATTCTGAAAAGTTAGCTCCTATTAACGCGGATAACACTTGAGTACCAGAACAATTTATCTGGGATAACAACAAAGCTAAACATATAACAAGATCAACCCATATATTTCTTAAATAAAAAATGTTTTTAAGTTGCTTACGAAAATTCTGATACTCCCCTTGGGAACGCACAAAAGAAGGAAGGGAATTCCAAACAGAAGCAGCCTTATATCGTTATCTCAGCCCTAGTTGTCTAAAAAGCTTGATTTGAATTTACAGATGGGAACCGTAATACTAATTGACCCAGTAGTAGTTGTTTATCCAAAAGTGAAAAGAAGTTGGACAAACAGGAAAGAATGATACCATACAAAGACAGAAAAACTGACGTGCATTGGTTTAAAATAACCCTCGCCAGCAACCAATGAAGTTTGCAGGCTCCAGAATACTGTCTGCGAGGTCTCATCAGACATTGTTTATACAGAGACAGTATCACACCCCCTTTGCGTTAGAGACAGTATCACACCCCCTTTGCGTTTGAAGTACCAAGTACACCTGGAAGCACTTTACAAGCGTAAAAAACAACCTATCATTTATGACTTGGGATGGTGCTTGGAAGTGCAGCTCACAATGAAGCCATGGGCTAACTCTTTATTCAATTAGTATAAGCACATGTTCTCATGCATACCTCCTACCCACTCCCCACCCTGTTAGACTGCTAATGAAATTCTGTCATAGTAACATAGTAGATGATGGCAGAAAAAGACCTGCATGGTTCATCCAGTCTTCCACATTTGCTTATTTCCGATCTGACGAAGCAGGGCAACCTTTGAAAGCTAATCAAGAAATGTATTAAGTTATGTCCAAGAAAAAAGGTATCTTATTTTCTTTTCCATGTTTTATTTTGTTTGATTTCTATCGATTACCTCTAAAAGTGGACTAACACGGCTACCACACCTCTCTACTATAAGCACAGTAGAAATACAAGAATGTCAAAAGTTTCATTTAAAAAAATGTTTTGGAGCAGAAAGTGCTTAACAGAATTAACATTAACCTACCATGAAGCTTAACATGTCTCTTTTACCTATTCAAACAGTTCTTGTTTTATTGTTTGGTCTCTGTTCCTTATCGGCAGCTAGAACTCTTGAACGTACAGCACTGCATATATAGGAATGAAAAGCCATAGACAGCTTTCTAGCCCATTATAAGCCATAAAATTGTAAATTGGACTGCTTTGTTTGTCACTCCCCTGTCTCCATGCATATCCCCCTGTCTCACCCATCCACCTCCATCCCCACCCACCCTGTTAGATTGTCATTGAAATGCTTTGATGTCTCACTTATATATACTGTCATCTACCAAGATTTGCTTATTTCCGATCTGAGGAAGAAGGGCAACTGTCGAAAGCTAATCAAGAAATGTACTAAGTTATGTCCAATAAAAAAGGTATCATCTTATTTTCTTTTTCATGTTTTGTTTTATTTCTATTGATTAAGTCTTAATGTAAAATAATACTACCAGCGAAAAACAGAGACTATAAGTGAAGCATACCAGAGGACATATACCACTGTCTATTAATATTTATATGCTACAGCAACAACTTTCTCTTTGATGTGCTCAGTGGATAACGAGCAGAAGGTACTTAGAACAGCAGGAAAACATGAAAAGTGGAGAAAATACCTATGGCAACTCAGATTACACTACTTGCAGCTATACAAGAGCTTGTTCTCGTCCTCCGCTGCATAGGCGTCCGAAGGGGATAAGCCACCCGGGCCCCGGGACCAACTTTTCCGCCGATAAACAGATCTGGTACCAAATAAGAGATGTCTATATAACCCACTGCTGAGCTTGTGAGACTGAAAGTGGCTGCTTCGCGTAAAAAAAAACCATATAGTGGTATTAATCGAGTGAGTGTTTTTTTTTTTTTTTTTCAATTTAGTTGCTGTTGACAATAAACCACACTCATCCGTTCCTTTTCTTCTCGCTTCTGCATCCAGTTCCCACGGCTACCGGAGAAGAAGGTGGAGCAGCGAACCCTGCTGCGCATGCGCATCGAAACGAGTTACGTCACTGCGCTGTAAGCCAACTGGTTCCACTTCCGCAGTCATCATTGCTGTAGGCCGGCGGCGGGAAATTTTTGCCGCCCGTTATCTGGTTGTGGTTTTTGGGTCCACTACTTTCTTGCAATGTGTTGGGTAGTAGTCACTGTTCAACCCATGAGCGTTCAAAGACTCACCCAGTCTGGTTGTCTTTCGCTGTGGATTTCAAAACCTCATTCTGGTTCTCTAATAGCTCCTGTCAGAGTAGTTCTAGCCTCATTCTGGTACCCCCCCCCCCCCCCCAATGGCTTTAAGTGTGTTCCAAGCCTCGCTCTGGTGCCGCGTCACCTACTTCTTTCGGCAGTGTGTTTCAAAACCTCCTTACATAGTAAATGACGGCAGAAAAAGACCTGTACGGTCCATCCACTCTGACCAACAAGATAAACTCATATTCATTTTCAGTGCTCTGACTGGGGAAAACGGCAGATGTTCTGTCATTTGTGCTACCTCTCCAGAAGTTATTTTAACTTTTGGGTACAAAAAAAAAAAACCGAATAACCAGATCCCTTAGCTCCAGGAAGGAATACAACTTTAGTTACCCACAAAGTTTTCTAATAACACACACACACTTGAATCCAACAAAGTACTTACATTCGGGAACAGAAATCCAAGTATTTCTGGATTTCAGATCATTCTGCAGCACCCAGTTAAACTCCGGAACTTCTAAAGCAAATTTAAACTTCAAGCTCCTTGGTGTGTTAAACCAAGGAGGTTATTTAACCTCTTGTGTTTAACTCTTAGGGCATTGTGGTGGAGTTAGAAGGCAAGAGCACAAAAAGGTATGAGAATAAACCGTCTCCCTTGTTGCTAGCTCTAGCCATCTGGGAAAAAAAGAAAGTCGCCGAGGTTGGATAGTCTTAGTACATAGTTTGCTTTATGTACGGGTTTATCTGGCTTTAGATATGATAAAAGCAGTTGTTGGAAAGCGCAAGGCTAGTCTTTTGTGAAATACCCACTACTAACCGGCCTTTTTTTTTTTCCAGCGTGAAAAGACACTACTCAGCTGGAGAAAGGAGCCCTTCTTTCCTCGTTTAATAACCGAAAGCCAGTTTTCGAGTCTGTCAAGAGTGCACACGATGTTCGCGTGGTTTAGGTGTCATTGGATGGCCAAGCTACTAGGCAAGACTAGATGGTCGCCATGGACAGCAGCTGTAATCAAGCGAAATCGCTCCTGCCAGCCACACAAACGAGAACTATCCGTGTGCACTTTTAACTGCAACAGGTAATCTACACCACCAAAAGGTAATATTCAAAAGCATATTTTCTTGAGGGAGGGTAGATTAAGCTTCACATCCCACTTAATTAAACTTTCAGGGTCCAAAGGCTGAAGATTCACCTAGAACGTCAAATATTCCTGCTCGGGCCCTTGATGCTTTTTGTCTGTCTGTTCAGGCAGGGACTGTGAAGGGCGATGCTGGTATTAGTTTTGGTCCTTTCCCTAATTTTTATTTATTTATTAAGTGTTAGTTACCACCTTTTTGAAGGAATTCACTCAAGGCAATGTACAATAAGAATAAATCAAACATAATAGACAATTACAGCAGTAAAAATATTAAAATAACAATATGTATACTACTTACAATGTCAACATACCTAACATTTTCATAGCCAGTGTAGGGTATAAGCAAAGATGTAACATATAGATAGGTAAGAGTGAGAAGAGTTAGGAAACAAGGAGCCTAATTTAAAGAAAGCTGCACATGAGGGCAGAGAGGTGATTAAATATTATCCCAGCTAGGGTAGAAGCGAATAATAACATTAGTTGTAATAGGTACTCTTACACACCTTTTCATCGTGGGCAGGTGTGTCCATATCTGTGTGGTGTGCTGTACTAACAGGTGGATTGCTACTGCAGTCACAAAGTTCCCCAGGTTGGAGATGAGCCACTGAGACTGCAAGGGGACAGCAACTTTGCATTTCAAATTAGGTACCACACTGGAGTATGACAAGTGGCAATTCTGTAATGGCTTTCGGATGCACCTAAGCTGTTAGAATATTAGCACAAATCCACTTTGGCATGTCAATGGCTGGTATAGGGCACCATTAGGCACACCAACACACAGTGCACACAACTGCTAGTATTCTATAAGTTGTGGGTGTTACTTGGAACACGGGTAGAGCCTGCCTGTGCTCTGCCCATGGGTACAACCCCTTGCAGTTGCACGCTATAGCAGTTATCTGCATCTGTTATAGAACAGCACCTAGCAATTATACATGTCACAGGCACCAAAAAAAAGTAGCAGTGCTACTGTTCTCTAACAGAATCAATCCCAAAGAAAATAAAAATGCCTAACCAGCTCAGCGACAGGACCGAGGGTACTGAAAAGGTCTAGAACAATGCCCACTCAAAACAATATAGGGAAGAAGAAAGGGAGAATTCAGTAGAGGCTGTATCCAATAGCCAAGCTATATTCTCAGTGAGAAACGCCATCCAATACGGCTCACTTGAACACTCTGTCCATCATTAAACTCCCTAAAAATAGATCATGTTTATCCTTCAGTAACTATTATTTTTATTTCTTAAAGTTTTTTTTTTATATAAAAAAAAAAAAACTAACAAGTTTCCAATGAAAATATTTGTTACATTTGTATCCCACATTTTCCCACCTATTTGCAGGCTCAATGTGGCTTACATAGTACTGTTAAGGCGATTGCCAATTCCGGTATGAACAAAATACAGAGTGATGTTGTAGTAGGGTAAGGTTCATGTGTGACAAACACATTGGGGGACTGTAAGGAAGAGTTTAGTTATGTCCAGTATATAAGTATTGCCATACTGGGAAAGACCAAAGGTCCATCGAGCCCAGCATCCTGTTTCCAACAGTGGCCAATCTAGGTCACAAATAGCCGGCAAGATCCCAAAAATGTACAAAACATTTTATACTGCTTATCCCAGAAATAGTGGATTTTCCCCAAGTCCATTTAATAATGGCCTATGGACTTTTCCTTTAGGAAGCCGTCCAAACCTTTTTTAAACTCCGCTAAGCTAACCGCCTTTACCACATTCTCTGGCAAGGAATTCCAGAGTGAAGAAACATTTTCTCCGATTTGTTTTAAATTTACTACATTGTAGCTTCATCGCATGCCCCCCAGTCCTAGTATTTTTAGAAAGCGTGAACAGACGCTTCACATCTACCCGTTCAACTCCACTCATTATTTTATAGGCCTCTATCATATCTCCCCTCAGCCGCCTTTTCTCCAAGCTGAAGAGCCCTAGCTGCTTTAGCCTTTCCTCATAGGGAAGTCATCCCATCCCCTTTATCATTTTTGTCGCCCTTCTCTGCACCTTTTCTAATTCCACTATATCTTTTTTGAGATGCGGTGACCAGAATTGAACACAATATTTGAGGTGCAGTCGCACCATGGAGTGATACAAAGACATAACATCCTCATTTTTGTTTTCCATTCCTTTCCTAATAATACCTAACATTCTATTTGCTTTCTTAGCCGCAGCACACAGCAGAAGGTTTCAACGTATCATCGACGACGACACCTAGATCCCTTTCTTGGTCCGTGACTCCTAACATGGAACCTTGCATGACGTAGCTATAATTTGGGTTCCTCTTTCCCACATGCATCACTTTACACCCCATTAACTACCCTTCGCCATTGAAAATACTGACCATTTAACCCTACTCTCTGTTTTTTACCTTTTAACCAGTTTTTAATCCACAATAGAACACTACCTCCTATCCCCTGACTCTCCAATTTCCTCTGGAGTCTTTCATGAGATATTTCTGAAAATCCAGATAAACAATATCAACTGGCTCACCTTTATCCACCACATGTTTGTTCACCCCTTCAAAGAAAATGTAGTAGATTGGTGAGGCAAGATTTCCCTTCACTAAATCCATGTTGACTTTGTCTCATTAATCCATGCTTTTGAATATGCGTTCTTAAGTGGTCATAGATTGTTTTCACAGCGCTTGGTAATGTGTTCCATGGTTGCGTGCTTATATAGGAGAAGCTGGATGCATATGTTGTTTTGTATTTGAGACCTTTGCAACTTGGGTAGTGTAGATTTAGGTAAGTTTGTGTTGATCTTGTTGTGTTTCTGGTTGGTAGGTCTATGAGGTCTGTCATGTATCCCAAGGCTTCGCCATAGATGATTTTGTGAATCAGGGTGCAGATTTTGAACGCAATACATTCTTTGATTGGGAGCCAGTGCAACTTTTCTTGTAGGGGTTTGGCGCTGTCGAATCTCGTTTTGCCAAGTATAAGCCTGGCTGCTGTGTTTTGAGCAGTTTGGAGTTTATGATTTGTTCTTTGCATCCCGCATAGATTCCATTGCAATAGTCTAGATGACTTAGTACCATGGATTGTACCAAGTTGTGGAATATTTCCCTCAGGGGAAAAAAGGTTTCACACCTTTGAGTTTCCACATTTAGTGGAACATTTTCTTTGTTGTAGATTTTGCTTGGTTCTCTAGCATGAGGTTTCGGTCAACTGTAATTCCAAGAATTTTCAGGCTTTCTGAGATAGGGAGTGTGTAATCAGGGGTGTTTATAATGGTGGGCTTGTTCGTGTTGTATTGGGATGAGAGGATAAAGACAGTCGTGAAAAACACGACGAAAAAGATGTTCTACCCCATGTGGAAACTCAAGAGTAAAACCTTTCTTCCCGAGATACATCTTCCGTAACCTAGTACAGTCAATGATAATAAGTCATCTAGACTACTGCAATGCACTGTACACCGGGTGCAAAGAACAATAAACAAAACTCCAAACTGCCCAGAATACGGGCGCCAGACTCATATTTGGAAAAACTAAATATGAAAGTGCAAAACCCCTAAGAGAGAAACTGCACTGGCTCCCACTTAAGGAACACATTGCTTTCAAGATCTGTACGATTGTACACAAAATCATTCACGCAGACGCCCCAATCTACATGCTAAACATCGTAGACCTACCTCTCAGAAACGCCACAAGATCATCCCGCAAATTTCTCAACCTGACCTACCCCAGCTGCAAAGGACTTAAATACAAGCTAATGCATGCCACTACCTTCTCTTACATGAGCACGCAGTTATGGAATGCACTACCTACAGACCTGAGAGCAATCAACGAAACAACTATCTTTCGAAGATCTCTGAAGACATTCCTCTTCAACAAGGCCTACAATGAGAACCTACAGCCTCACTAAGTCACCTCGCCAACCCACTCAATTATTAACAACCAAACCCTATATCTACCCTATATCTAACTAATCTCTTCCTTCTTCTTTTCCCTTCTTTAATAGCTACACATTATTAACTGTATCAGATATCCTGAAATGACAATATTAACAAATCTATGTAAGCCACATTGAGCCTGCAAATAGGTGGGGGAATGTGGGATACAAATGCAATAAATAATAATAAGTTTAAGTTGAAATGCATTCGCGCATGAGTTCATGATGTTCAAGCTGAGTTTGATTTCATTGGTGATTTCTGTTATGTCGTGTTTAGAAGGGCTGTATAATGTGACATCTGCATAAATGAAAGGGTTAAGGCCTAGATTGGATAAGGACTTGGCTAGTGGGGTCATCATTAGGTGAAAGTGGTGATCCTTGAGGTACTCCGCAGTCTGCTTTCCATGGCGATATGTTCGAATTTGATTTTACTTGGTATGTTCTAGTGGTTAGGAAGCCCTTGATCCAGTTAAGTACACTTCCACCAATCCCAAAGTATTCAAGGATGCTTAGTAGTATTATATATATACATTTGGATTAGCAGATTTTTTTGGATTGAGTCTATCGTACTTGATATTTTCATTGGGAACTTGTTTGTTTAAAACAAGTACAAAAAAAAACTTTTTAAAGAAATAAAAATAGTTATTGAATGATAAGCACAATATATTTTTAGGAAGTTTAATGATGTATAGAGTGTTCCAAGTGAGCCGTATTGGATGGCGTTTCCCTCTGCGAATATAGCTTTCTCCTTCAGTATATTTTTGAGTAGTCATTGTTTTAGACCTTTTCAGTTCCCTTTGTCTCTAGCGAGTTGCTGAACTGTTTAGGCATTTTTTTTTTCCTTTGGGATTGATTCTTGCGAGTCCATACTATCTCTCCCTTAGGGTTTATTATTTCAGTTGTTCTACAACAGACACCTGTAATTGACACCTAACTTTAAGCACCAATTTAGAGACTTGCCTTTCACATTTGTATGAACTTTTATACACATTAGTAAGAATAGCTTACTGACATGCTATGTGCACAGCCAGTTTTAACTCCAAAACATAAAAGAAATGAATATCAAGTCTTCTTTACAATATCTAAACAGAATTTCCTTAGCCTCAGCAGCAGATGAATCCAGGAACTGGTGAGTTGTATTCGCCTACCAGCAGGTGGAGATAGAGAACACTGACGAGATAGCAGTGACCCTGGACGCCCTATCACCTCAGTATATCTCTATCTCCAGCAGGTTCTGGACGGATTCCTCCCAGCTCCTGGATTCTTCTTGAGGAGGCTCCTGGGCTAGTCTGCCAGTTGAGCTTGGGGGCGTGTGGCTGAACGGTGCCCACCTTAGCGACATACTTGTTTGACAGGTCCCTGTCCTACCCCATCTCCTCTACTCTCTTAGCTCCCTGTGCTGCAAAAAAACAACAACCTCTCTCCTCAGAGCTCTGCAGCTTACAGCCGGCTAAACAAACAAAAAAAAGGCAGATGGGCTCGTCAGATTTTCTGAGCAGCTGCCAGGCTGTAGGGAGCTGGAGTGGAGGAGTAGCCTAGTGGTTAGTGCAGAGGACTCTGATCGCGGGGAACTGGGTTCGATTCCCACTGCGGCTCCTTGTGATACACTTCAGAATTAATTTAGGCAGAAAAATATCCAGTACCTTTTACAGGCTTAAAACACACTGTTTTTTCATAGAAGCCCATTCAATTCCTATGGGCTTCCTCTCATTTGCCATATGGGAATCACTAGTGTGGCTTTGTAGAAGGAGCCCATAGTATAGAAAAGTCACTTTATACTAACACGTCTAGCTTAGCAGGGTTTAAAAAAAAGGTGTGGATAATTTCCTAAAAGGATTAGCATGATAAAATGTTTTACTGTTCTGGGATTTTGCCAGATACTTGTGACTTGGATTGGCCACTGTTAGACTGAAGGTCCATCAAGCCCAGTATCCTGTTTCTGTCCCAGTATGGCAATGCTTATATTATACTGGGGCTACAGGAGGTCAGGGGAAAAATGCAATTCTGCAGCTGTTTTTATCTTCAAAGGCCCAAACTGTTCACAATTAAGGACATGCTAAAACTCATATTACCAATGGTTGAAGACATTATCAGGGCAACCTCAGAGTTACAGCATCAACAAGCTGGAAAGCTTAGAAATTGTATTGAAAATTTGTCTAGCAAAAAAACAAAACACACGAGTCATAATCTGCCCACCTCTGACCGGTAGCTGTTAGTACATAAGTATTGCCATAGTGGGACAGACTGAAGGTCCATCAAGCCCAGTGTCCTGTTTCCAACAGTGGGCAATCAAGGTCACAAGTACCTGGCAAGATCCCAAAACAGTACAATACATTTCATGCTGCTTATCCTAGAAATAAGCAGTGGATTTTCCCCAAGTCCATTTTAATAATGGCCTATGGACTTTTCCTTCAGGAAGCCATCCAAACCTTTTTTAAACCTCGCTAAGCTAACCGCTTTTTACTACATTCCAGAGTTTAATTACACGTTGAAGAATATTTTCTCTGATTCGTTTTAACATTTACTACTTTGTAGCTTCATTGCATGCCCCCTAGTCCTAGTATTTTTGGAAAGAGTAAACAACCGATTCACATCTACCTGTTCCACTCCACTCATTTTTATAGACCTTTATCATATCTCCCCCCCCCCCCCCCACCACCATTCTACTGGCTATTTACTTTATAAATTAATTTTGTTTTGATTGCACTCTAACATTCTAATTTTCTACTAAGACACTGGTAATAAGGTACTCCCATGAGGGACATATAGTAATACTCAATGCAGTGGCGTAGGAAGGGGGGGGGGCAGGCCGCCCCGGGTGCACGCCGCTGGGGGGTGTGTGCGCCTCGCTGGTTCCTTGCTCTCTCTGCCGAGAGCAGGGAACCAGCGAGGCGCCGACACCCCCCAGCGGCGTCCACTTGGCGGATTGGCTCTCCCGCCCGCCCCTCATCGCCTTCTAGGTATGTTCTTGGGGGGGGGGGGGGGGGGGTTGCGCTCCGGAGGGTGCGCCGCGCTGCACCCAGGGGGGGGGGGGGTGCGCAGCGGCGACCCGCCCCGGGTGTCAGCTGCCTTCGCGACGCCACTGACTCAATGACTTCAGTTATTACACAAAAATAATTTTATAAGCATTACATCTAGCTGAGCTTCACATTTACCATGCAAATCTACAGTAACAAGGACTAAAAAAAAACTTTAATTATTACAAAGTTGCCTTTAGGAAATCCTTTTCACAGTAGAGGAAATTTCCTAAAGATCTACATGGTTGAGTGGTTGAGTATAGTGCACTTCTGTTGTACCAGCAAGCTTAAAATGCCAAGTTTAGTGCTATCTCTGTATATATGAGCTTCCCACACCTGTCCTGGGGATCTCATAAGGTCCACACTAGCCTATAATAAATTCTGATAGTCTTTCAGGCTCTGTTTTACCAAGCCGTGCTAGTGGCTGACAGTGTAGTAATGCTAACAAAGCTCATTTATTTTGGATGGCCTCCGTCAGCATTGCCACATGGCTTGAGAAACGTGGGCCTCAGTGTTTCCACTTCAAACCACTACATATTCATTATTTCTTTTCTTATGGGAGAAAAGACTTCAGTGGCTTTAATGGCCATAATTTAGGCACATTAAAAAGACTAAATTATGACCAGGTCTTCCCCCCCCCCCCCCCCACAAAAAAAAAAAAAAAAAAAAAAAGAAATAATTGTTTATCAGATAGGCTGGTGTGGAACACAATTTTAAATTCTGAATGTCTATCAAACAGATATTTTATGTCAAGATATCTACCATGATGTAGGAGGTATATTTGCACACAGTGTCTCTAATATATGAGAGCATATTGCATGTTTATTGAGGATATCCTGAAAACCTGATTGATTGGCTGTGGGGTCCCCAGGATACATTTGGGAGGACAGCAGCAGATCTGGCTGTAGCAAAAGCCTGCACTCTGTAGAAAAACTTTCAGCATCTGCTGATCCTGTCACAAAATGCTCTAAAGCATGCGATTCATTGTAAGGGCCAATGGCAGCTTTTTGACTCTCCTGCATTTTCTATAAAGACTCAGTATCGGTACTACTTTAAAAACAGTTCTGTTTTTCTACCTGAACCATGCAACTATGAGTGAGCTATGTGCAGCTCAAAACTCCTGTACTATTCTTGTAAGACAGAGCAGTGGAGCAGTTTCAGCATTGTTTGGTTCACACTCATTGAAAGCTATGTGATGCTGGAAGAAAACAGAATAGCTGCTCCAGAGATTGTACTACCAACAAGCCTCTAGAGAAAGTATAGAGGAGGGGGATATTAAAACACTGGGATGAGAGGCAGCGGCTGACTGATGGGGATTGTGACTAGCTGGGATGGGTTTGGAAGAAAGCATGTATTTTGCAAAGAGTACATTCGAGAGATGACCTTCAGGACAGGGATAAAGGATGTGTGTGTAAGGGGGGAGGGGAGGGAGGATAGGCTAGAGCCAGTCCTAAACTGAGTTAGGATTCCAAATGTGATCACTGAAAGAGGGCTGCTCTCTCTTCCTGTGTGCTATGCCCACTGGTGATAATTGGCAGGGGCCAACTCCTGTTAACCTGGAATTCCCTGCAGCACACTGGGGGTCTGTGCTGACTATGCTGCCTGCATGTTTTGGAGGAAGCAGTAGAAGTGGGAAAAGGAGGAAGTGGATGGGACTTCAGATCATGATTTTAAAACAAAACAGATCTCAAGTTATTTGAATTCCAAAGTATTAAAATGGGTCATACTGGATAAAGGTTTGGGAAGCACTGGCTTAGGGAGAGTGTTTAGGAGTCAAATTTTGTTATATATCTATTTTCTAATGTATTTCCACCATTCATGATGTATTGTAAGCCACATTGAGCCTGCAAAGAGGTGGGAAAATGTGGGATACAAATGCAATAAAAATAAATAAATAAATAAATATGAGTCACTGGGCATATTTTCAAAGCACTTAGCCTTCCAAAGTTCCATAGAAACCTATAGAACTTTGGAAGGCTAAGTGCTTTGAAAATATGCCTCAAAAAAAGTTGTGTGCCTCAGTAATCAGGCCAATGATATCAGAGGCCACTGGAGGGGGGACTCCCAATCCCCTTGACCAAGAGTGCTTACGAATTTGGTCCAGCAATGGTTTGCACATGGAAGATTTGTTTCCTTGACTAAAGTGACCCCCACTTAAAAAGAAGGTAAAGATCACAGTTCTAAAGCACAGGAAATTTAAGCATCTGTGCTGTCAATGGTCCTGTTACTTTAGGATTGTTTGGTTTGCTGTTATACAAACTATAAACTTAAGTTGGCGTAAGAGTAGGTGGCAATGCTACTGCTGTTGCTTTAAAAGTAAAAACTACCTAACACAGGTGACCACCTGTGGGAAACAAGACCAAAGTCACCAGAAACAAAAAAATGAGCTTTGAATGACTTCTATTTGAGCACACAATTTGTAATAATACGATTCACAGAGTTATCACCCTCCCTGCCCGTCTTCAAGTCTTTGCTTAAAGACCACCTCTTCAATGCTGCGTTCGGCACCTAACCCTTACCGTTCAGTGAATCCAGACTGCCCCTATCGGACCGACCGTTCACTTGTCTATTAGATTGTAAGCTCTTTGAGCAGGGACTGTCTCTCTTTGTTAAATTGTACAGCGCTGCGTAACCCTAGTAGCGCTCTAGAAATGTTAAGTAGTAGTAAGTAGTAGTATCACGCAAAGTTACAAATTAAAAAAAAAAAAAAAGTTACAGAAGTTCAAATGTGTAACTTCTGCAGATTGCTTACAGACCCATGACATGAAAAATCGGCCAGTCTCAACATTTTTTTTTTTGTATCCGCTACTTTAGTTATTTTTTTCCCCAGAGATGGTCACATACCATCTAATTCAGGATAGTTCTGCAACTAATTCAGTTACAATACTTGTCAAACTACAAGATTAAGACTGAGGCTCAGAAGTTCATTATTTATTGTGCAGTGCAACATACATCAGTAGCTGGGAAACAAAATATTTCAATCCGAAGACGCTATCTGATAAAAAGAGAGTCTCCAAAAACATGCATAAAAAGTTGTGGTCCCTTCAGCATGTCACACAGATTTTAAATGTACAAAAAGATATACTGAAAAGATGACTAGTATTACTGTTATAAAATTACAACTTTGTTCTTCACAACATAGAAAATATACTAAAACTGATCCTGTACTTTATTTCCCTATACACAAAAACACACCAAATACACATTTTGATGTATATTTGAATCTGTAATTTGTTTATAGACTAATTCACATTACGTAAGTTAGCACAGAAATTTTTTCATAGAAATGTTTTGTGAAAAAGTATGAGGCATTTATTGAACCTTACCAAAAGAGACTGCTTCTCTTCAAACTGATTAATAAGTTGCAAATAAGCCAATAATGGCAACCGCCATTACGGAAAAATATATGTATGCACCTTTACACAATACCATTTGTAATTCTGTTACCCGGAAATGGCAACTGCCATTACGGCAAATATAAGCCACATTGAGCCTGCAAATTGGTGGGAAAATGTGGGATACAAATGCTACAAATAATAATAATAACCCATGCTCACCAAAATCTATTATGCACTCGTGTTGCATAGCAGATTGTGTTTGGGAAATTCATTTCCATTATCCGTGTAGAATAAATCTGATTTACCAGAGACGGATGAGTCAAAGGGTAAGAGACACGGTGTAACAAGACCATCAAAGACCCTACTGCACATCTGTCCACTGTCTTTCCAGTGGATGAGACAAAATTCACTCTGTATGTGAAAATAACTGTCTCCTGGACATGAATTATTAAGTACTCACTATAATAACCACAGCTTAACATGTGGCTGAAGTTTTACAATAAAAAATGATGCACTTTCCAAACAAATTCCTTTTTTGCACAGAAACAGGACATATGTCTATTTCTTACGAGTAGTAGTATAAATTGTACTGAGAGATTTCTAAAATATTCCCACAAATCACATCAAGGAATACAAGCTTTTTCTATAAAACCCTTCCTGTGTGTTAAATATTTTCATTAAACCATCAGCGGTCAGATGAAAGGCAGTTCTCTTATGGAGAAATAAAATGCTTTGTTTGCCCACCTATCCAACTGGATTTCAGTATTAAGACTTCTGAGAATTTAATATAAACAAACCTGCTTTCACATTTCAACATCTTTAGCACTAGATGGAGGCTGAGAAATCTGTTATTTCAAATGCCACTGACCCATTTGTACTGCACATCAAGTGAAAGGCATATTTTATAGCTGTTTATGGTAGATACTGTATTTTGTTACATTTCTTGTCAAGAAGGGAAACATCAGGATGCTCAACTAATCAGAAATGGCCATTTTAACCCTTATTAAATGGAACAGGAGATTCACAAGGTACAGAGAAGGGTGATGAAAATGATAAAGAATATGGGACAACTTCCCTATGAGGAAAGGCTAAAGCGGCTTCAGCTTGGAGAAGAAATGGCTGAGGGGAGATGTGATAGAGGTCTATAAAATACTGAGCGGAGTGCAACAGGTGGCGGTGAATCGCTTGTTTACTCTTTGCAAAACTACAAGGACAAGGGGGCACGCAACGAAGCTACTAAGTAGTACATTTAAAACAAACTGAAGAAAATATTTCTTCACTCAATGTGTAATTAAACTCTGGAATTTGTTGCCAGAGAATGTGATACAAGCAGTTGGCTTAGCAGGATTTTAAAACATTTTGGATAATTTCCTAAAAGTCCACAAAGCCATTATTAAGATGGACTTGGAAAAATCCACTGCTTATTTCTAGGATAAGCAAAATCTGTTTTACTCTTTTGGGGTCTGTCGGGTGCACGTGACCTGGATTGGCCATTGTTGGAAACAGGATACTAGATTTGATAGACCTTTGGTCTGTCCCAGTATGGCAACACATACTTTTATGTTCACAATTCCACTTCAGGCACTACTAGTACTGCCAAAATAATGGACTATCATAACTGCCAAGACCCCCGAGATCTCCACATTTGCATGTATATCATATGCTTCTATGGCATATGGGTTTGTATACTGTCAGTTGCTTGCTGCTAAGTGATGAATTAAGATGAGATGTCCTCCAGTAACAGACCAATTAGATACTAAATGTATCGAGCTGTTTTCATAAGAATATCTGAGGAAGAAGGGCAACCTTCGAAAGCTAATCAAGAAATGTATTAAGTTATGGCCAATAAAAAAGGTATCATCTTATTTTCTTTTCCATGTTTTATTTTGTTTGATTTCTATTGATAACCATAAGAATATAGATAGCTAACTAAAGAATTAGCCAGTTTGATCGATCAATCAGGGTGAAAACTGCCCTCACTAGAGCAGCCAAGACAACTAGATTTTGGCCACACAAATTGTGGGCATTGCCTGGTTGAACCGGGGAAAAATTTAGTGCAAGTACCACTATTTTTCAGCACTATCCAGCTAGGTTATGCAGCTGTGTGCACCGAATTAAATTTAACTTGCTATGTTATAACCAGCTATGTTCAGGAAAATTTTCACACACAATTTAGCTGGCTAGGTTATAGCTGAATATTTACCCTAATTATCATGTTATGTTGCCACCACACGTAGTACAGAAGATTACCCCAAGCTCTTTTTCTACCAACAAAAATCACAACTGCAATCCACAGAAAATCAAAGTATAAACGTATTCGTAGCACAGAGAAGGAAACCCAAATAGCAAGGAGATTATGCAGAGTTTTTATTTTCCAGGGCTACTGTTCCTTTACTCCTTATCTTGGTACACAGAAATGAATACCTTGCTCACTATTTACTATGCACAATTTTATCCAGAAGCAAAAACATCAAAATATTTTAGTTTGGCTAACCCTCAGTGTATTGTTTCTTTACATGTGTATCAGTAACTAAATTTAACGTAATCTACTGTTGTCTAGTCTCTAATCCAAAGCAATATTAGTCGTCATGTTCTTGTTTAAATACAAATGAGAATATCTGTTTCATATAATTTGCTTTGAATGGCAGTAAAATTCTGTGATATTGTCCCATAACATAGCAGATGATGGCAAAAAAGACCAAGCACCCCATGCAGCCTGCCAGTCATACCTGCAAGATAACCCTCCTTTATCTAAATGGCAGTATTTCTCATTCTTTACACTCCACCCCTCGGACAGATGAGCATCCAAGACCCCCTGTTTTGTTTACACTTAGGATTGCTCCCCCCCCCTTCCCATGTCTAACCAAAAAACTCTTAATAGCTACCAAGCCTAGTGTGGCTGTTGTGCAAACATCTGGCCTTTCTAAACCATACACTGCTGTCACAACCACCAGCCTACCACTCCGACCCAGTGAACACAGGGAACATATATTTTTATCTGCCAGGCTATTTGAACACCTGCATTTTTGCTAGGGCTTCCAATTATTGTACCTGCGGCCACCTCTAAAATGTAATTAAGAGGGAACCCCCCCCCCTACTGAATCCCCACCCTGATTTATTTAAACAAAAAAAAAAAAAAACACAAAAAATGCTCTCAGAAAGAAACATACATGTTTATTCATTATTGATCTAGAGCCTTGCTCTACCTTTCTAGCTAAATTGTGAAATAATATATCTTAGGTTAATCATTTCTTCAAGCTTTCCTTTGAGAGAAATTTTATTGAATAGTTTTCGAGCTGCACAAAAACTGGGAAGAGATTTCCAACATGACATTATCTGCATCAAGTACCTAAGGGCCATATTTAGTAAAGTGTGCTAAGCAGTTATCCCCTATGAATTAGCACTGTTACTGCAAGAGTACAGTATCTGTCACTGTGTGCACTAATTCATGTGCTAACTATATCCCATTTTAATAACATGGGAAATGGATACGGACTGCACACTGCAGTTAGTGCAAGGTATTTACAGCGGGCTGGCACTTGTGCAGTTACTGCCTCCTAAACAGTGCGTCCATGCTGTCAACACACTTACCATATAGTGTTAAAAAAACAAACTTTTCTATGTAGTAACTGTATGGGAACCCCCTCAATAGTTAGCACATTGCATTTAATAAGTACAATATTTGACTACACTCTTCTAAACTGGCCCATAATTTAAAATGAATTCAATCGAGACTACCTTTTTCCAAAACTCCAAAAATGTCAATTCAGTTCTAGTCAGTAGCAGTGTCCTTGATCACAACCACATTTTTCAATTGATCCCAGTCATTCCAGAAAATAAAACACTTCTTAAGTCTATATCAAGACCCGAACTTCCTGAATGAGCAATCAAGTAAATTTTAATAGCAATGCTCTCTGCATGTTCTGATCTCAATTTCACTGCACGTACCATAACCCTCAAGCATTAGCAATAAATGCAAATCATTTTAGTATATAAAAAGGCAAAGTAGTAAAGATACAAATGCCAGAAACTGGTTTAGGTTGTTCTCATAACAGTACATGCTGAAAACAGAACCAGACCAACTTGCATCTCAATAAAAGGTTAGGTGGCCACACTGGTTAGTTAGGATTCTGAATCCAAGATGCGCTTTTACCTTGGAATTTGCTTTTATGGTCTAGGATAGTTCTTTAAGAAATCTACTGTACATTGGAAAAAGTCTGCAGCATTTAGATCTGTGGAAAATGTTGAAAAAAAATAAAAAAAAAAGTTGAAATTATGCTGACTTCTTGTGTTCCTCAATATTGCTGATGATCTTCCTCCTCTGGTGAAGCATGTGGAAATATAGCTGTGGAAAAACTAAAAAGAAAAGATGTTTTTGTGCAATTAAACCCGCAAAACAGACAAGCTTAGCTAGAAAATTACCAGGGTTTTCTGGGCTCTAAAACAGCAAATATCCAAACCCGGAGCTGCCCAGATGAAGTCACCAGCACGTGGGCCTGCATTCCTCCCTTTTTGACAGAGAACATTCAGGCCATGCTCATGCTAAGACGAATGCTGACAGAAGCTGCTGAATTTGCTGACTACAGAACAGTGTGATCATCAACAGCTCTTGTGAGAATTGCCAGTCTGCAAGGCTACGGCATTTTCTCTGCTGCACATCTTATATTCCGCCTGAACCGATATACTCATATCACCCCTCTTCTCAGGTCACTTCACTGGCTTCCAATCAGATACCGCATACAGTTCAAGCTTCTCCTTCTTACCTACAAATGCACTCAGTCTGCAGCCCCTCATTACCTCTCTACCCTCATTTCCCCTTACATTCCTGCCCGTAACCTCTGCTCACAGGACAAATCCCTCCTCTCAGTACCCTTCTCCACCACCGCCAACTCCAGGCTCCGCTCATTCTGCCTCGCCTCACACTATGCTTGGAATCAACTTCCTGAGCCCTTACGCCAAGCCCCCTCCCTACCCATCTTCAAATCCTTGCTCAAAGCCCACCTCTTCAATGTTGCTTTCGGCACCTAACCTTTATACCTTTCAGGAAATCTAGACTGCCCCTATTTGACTGACTGTACATTTGTCCTTTAGATTGTAAGCTCCTTTGAGCAGGGACTGTCCTTCTATGTTAAATTGTACAGCGCTGCATAACCCTAGTAGCGCTTTAGAAATGTCAAGTAGTAGTAGTAGTAGTAGTAGATACAAGATTGCTTGTGAAGACAAATTCTTGTGCAAACTTTCATAGAGAAAATCCAGCAATTGCTTGCCAAGCATTGCTAACTGCAAAATATATAATTATAGCTCCAAAAAAAGAACTGTGGAAACATCCTACAATTTCCTGGACAAAGTCTAGTAACATAGTAGATGAAGGCAGAAAAAGACCTGCACGGTCCATCCAGTCTGCCCAACAAGATAACTCATAATTGCTACTTTTTGTGTATACCCTACTTTGATTTGTACCTGTGCTTTTCAGGGCACAGACCGTATAAGTCTGCCCAGCACTATCCTCGCCTCCCAACCACCAGCCCTGCCTCTCAACCACCGGCTCTGGCACAGACCGTACAAGTCTGCCCAACACTATCCCCGCCTCCCAACCACCAGTCCCGCTTCCCACCACCGGCTCTGGCACAGACCGTATAAGTCTGCCCAGCACTATCCCCGCCTCCCAACCACCAGCCCCGCTACTCTACGCGTGCTTTGTCTTCAGGTAATGATGCTGGCCAATCAAGAACTTCCCAGAGGATAAAGGCTAGTTCCATATCATCAAGCTGATCAATCCATAGACTGGTGGGTTGTGTCCATCTACCAGCAGGTGGAGATAGAGAGCAAACTTTTGCCTCCCTATATGTGGTCATGTGCTGCCGGAAACTCCTCAGTATGTTCTCTATCTCAGCAGGTGATGGTCACACACAGCAGCAGCTCTGGCTAGGCCTCCAAGCCTAATTTTTAGGTTTTGTTGAGTGCCTGGGGTTGAGGGCTCTTTTGAGCAAGTGCAAACCTGGTGGTGCCAGGTCCCTCCTTTTCTCCCCCCTCCCGCTGGCTCCGTTAAAAAAAAAAAAAAAAATTTTGAACGGCCTTAAAGGCGTTTATTTCGACGTTTATTTAAGCGTCTATTGCAGCTACTCACTGAGACACCAGGTCGTTACAACTCGGAGCGGACAGCAGGTAATTTTACCTTTTTATAGCGGGCGGGGGTTCCCCGATTCTTCTCCTCGTGGCTCATGGCGTCGGAGGGCGAGGGCGCAAAGGGTCGCTCCCCGGGTCGCTCGAGCGCTTCTAGAGGGGATGCGGGGGTCTTCAAGCCCTTGGTGGGTGACAGTTTCGCGACCGATGCATGTCCCGGTCCTTCCTCCGGCGTGGCGGTTTTTCCCGCCATAAACGCCCATCCCCCGCTCCTCGCCTCCGCCATCTTGGCCGGCCACGCGGCTCGGACGGCTTCTTCTTGGGCCGCCCTTGAGGTTGGAGACATTAATGCCATGAACGCCCTTAATTTGGGCGACGGCACAGAAGCGGCTAAAGTTAAGTGCCGTTCTTCCCGCGCGGCTCCTTCGCGGAGTTTCGCGCCGGACGCCATTTTGGATGCGCAGCATGTCTCTCCCCCGCTATTGCGAGCGCCGGTTGAGAGCGCGCCTAGGGCTGTTGCCCAGGCTGCGGAGGTGCACAGTCTGGGGGGTTTCTCCCCCGAGTTTGTTTTGCTGCTGCATCGGGCCTTCCTCATGCACAACGCTGCCCCCGCTCCCTCCTCTGGTAAAGAGGTTGAGGTTCCCAGAGGTAAACGCCCTCGGGTTGATTCCCAGGCCTTGGAGGAATTTGTCTCCTCCGATGTAGATGAGGGCAGCGTGTCTGAGGTCTCCCAACGGTCCTTTGCGGATTCCTTGGTGGAGACGGATCCCCGCTCGGATGGAGCGGATGACCCCTCTGCAGCGCGGCTTTTTCGCCCGGAGGATTTGCCCAACCTGTTGTTACAGGCCATGGACACTTTGAAGATATCCTCTCCGGAGGACGTCTCTCCCTCAGCCCCTGTTGGCTCTGCCATTATGCTGGGGACTAAGCGCCCGCCTAGAACCTTCCACGTGCATGATGCCATGCACACCTTAATTTCGGCTCAATGGGATGTCCCAGAAGCGAGCCTTAAAGTGGCTAGGGCTATGTCCCGCCTCTATCCTTTGGCTGTGAGTGAACGTGAGGCCTATCTGTGGCCTACCGTGGATTCTTTAATCACTGCGGTGACTAAGAAAACGGCATTGCCGGTGGAAGGTGGCACGGCCCTAAAGGACGCCCAAGACAGGAGATTGGAGGCGGCTTTAAGGTCGTCCTTTGAGGCGGCTGCTTTAAGTTTGCAGGCCTCAGTTTGCGGCTCCTATGTGGCCAGGGCGTGCCTGACTATGGTGCAGCGGGCTTCCCCCTCGGATCATTTCTTGAGGAATGATTGGCCAGCCCTGGAATCGGGCTTAGCCTATTTGGCAGACTTGCTGTATGATGTCTTGAGAGCCTCAGCGAAAGGCATGGCTCAGACTGTCTCTGCGCGGCGGTGGCTTTGGCTGAAACATTGGTCTGCTGACCACGCCTCAAAATCCCGCCTGGCTAGATTGCCTTTTAAAGGCAAGCTGCTCTTTGGGGTCGAGCTGGACAAAATCGTGACTGATCTCGGCACGTCTAAGGGCAAGAAGTTACCGGAGGTCAGGGCTCGGGCGAGTGCTCGTCCCGGTACCTCCAGAGGACGGTTTCAGGAAGCCCGTCGGTACCGCCCGGGCAGGTCGGGTGCTTCTGCCCCCTCTTCCTTTAAGAGGAATTTCTCCCCCAAGCAGCATTCCTTTCGCAGAGACCGCCGTCCCGGAGGTGCTCCCTCCGGTCCTCCCCCAGGGTCTCGTACCCAATGACGGGGTATTGGTCCACGCCCCAGTGCAGATTGGAGGACGGCTGTCCTCGTTTCTGGGCGAGTGGACCACAATAACTTCAGACGCTTGGGTGCTGGAAGTCATCAGAGACGGCTACAAGCTAGAGTTCTGCCGACCCTTAAGAGACGGGTTTGTACTCTCTCCCTGCAAGTCTCCGGTCAAAGCTGTGGCAGTGCAGCAGACTTTGGACAATCTGATCCGCCTGGGTGCGGTCGTTCCGGTGCCAGAAAGTCAGCTTGGCAAGGGGCGTTACTCCATTTACTTTGTGGTACCAAAGAAAGGAGGTTCTGTCCGGCCTATCCTCGACCTCAAAGGGGTCAATCGGGCCTTGAAAGTGCGGCACTTTCGCATGGAGACTCTCCGCTCTGTTATAGCGGCAGTGAAGGCAGGGGAGTACCTGGCATCCTTGGACATCAAGGAAGCGTACCTGCATATTCCCATCTGGCCTCCTCATCAACGCTTTCTGCGTTTTGCAGTCCTGGGCCGATACTTCCAGTTCAGAGCCCTCCCGTTCGGGTTGGCTACTGCTCCGCGGACCTTTTCCAAGGTAATGGTGGTCATAGCGGCCTTCCTGCGAAAGGAAGGAGTACAAGTCCATCCTTATCTGGACGACTGGTTGATCCGAGCCCCCTCTTATGTAGAGTGCGGCAAGGCTGTGGACCGGGTAGTTGCTCTTTTGAGCTCCCTGGGATGGATCATCAACTGGGAGAAGAGCCAGCTGCGCCCGACTCAGTCCCTGGAGTATCTGGGAGTTCGATTCGACACCCAAGTGGGCAGAGTGTTCCTGCCAGACAATCGGATTGTCAAGCTTCAGGCTCAGGTGGACCAGTTCCTAGTAGCCTCTCCTCTTCGGGCTTGGGACTATGTGCAGCTGTTGGGCTCTATGACGGCCACGATGGAAGTAGTGCCCTGGGCCAGGGCTCATATGAGACCACTACAACACTCTCTGCTACAGCGCTGGACTCCGATGTCGGAGGATTATGCTGTGCGTCTTCCCTTGGATCCAGCAGTGCGCAAGGCGCTGAGCTGGTGGATGCAGACAGACAAGTTGTCTGCGGGAATGCCTCTGGTGTCCCCAGAGTGGATTGTCGTCACGACGGACGCCTCGTTATCGGGCTGGGGAGCCCACTGCTTGGGAAGGACAGCGCAGGGGCTCTGGTCTCCTGCAGAGGCAAAGTGGTCTATCAACCTCCTGGAACTCAGAGCCATTCGGTTGGCGCTTTTGGAGTTCATCCCGGTACTGGTGTTCAAGCCTGTACGGGTCCTGTCGGACAATGCCACGGCTGTGGCCTATGTCAACCGCCAGGGAGGTACCAAGAGCGCCCCTCTAGCCAAGGAAGCTATGAGTCTATGCCAGTGGGCGGAAGCGAACCTGGAACAGCTGTCAGCGGCCCACATTGCCGGAGTCATGAATGTCAAGGCGGACTTTCTCAGTCGCCATACCTTGGAGCCCGGAGAGTGGCAGCTATCTGCTCAGGCGTTCTTGGACATCACGAAGCGCTGGGGCCAGCCGAGCCTAGATCTGATGGCGTCATCGGCCAATTGCCAAGTGCCGCGCTTCTTCAGCAGAGGACGGGACCCTCGATCCCTGGGAGTAGATGCTCTTCTCCAACAATGGCCGACACAAGAGCTTCTCTATGTGTTCCCGCCCTGGCCCATGTTGGGCAGGGTACTAGACCGGGTGGCAAAGCATCCCGGCAGGATAATCCTGGTGGGTCCGGATTGGCCCAGGCGTCCCTGGTATGCGGACTTGATCAGGCTCTCAGTCGACGATCCTCTGCGGTTGCCAGTGGAGCAGGGCCTGTTACATCAGGGTCCCGTGGTGATGGAGGATCCCTCCCCCTTTGGTCTTACGGCCTGGCTATTGAGCGGCAGCGTCTGAGGAAGAAGGGCTTCTCAGACAAGGTCATCGCCACTATGCTGAGAGCGAGGAAACGCTCTACTTCTACTGCTTACGCCAGGGTTTGGCGTATCTTTGCAGCGTGGTGTGAAGCAGGCTCTCTTTCTCCTTTCACTGCTCCAATTTCTTCAGTGTTGACGTTCCTGCAAGAAGGTCTGGACAAAGGCCTGTCGCTCAGTTCCCTTAAGGTCCAGGTAGCGGCTCTGGCTTGCTTCAGGGGCCGCCTGAAGGGTGCTTCCCTGGCTTCGCAGCCAGATGTGGTGCGCTTTCTCAAGGGGGTTAATCACCTGCGCCCTCCTCTGCACTCAGTGGTGCCTGCGTGGAATCTCAACCTGGTGCTAAGAGCATTGCAGAAGCCGCCGTTTGAACCCTTGTCAAGGGCATCTCTGAAAGACCTGACGTTGAAAGCAGTCTTTTTGGTGGCTATCACTTCAGCCAGAAGAGTTTCCGAGCTCCAGGCGCTCTCATGTCGAGAGCCTTTTCTACAGTTCACTGAGGCAGGAGTGACTATTCGCACAGTGCCTTCCTTCCTGCCCAAGATTGTTTCTCGCTTCCATGTGAATCAGCAGCTATGTCTCCCTTCCTTTCGTAGGGAGGACTACCCAGAGGAGTACTCTGCTCTTAAATATCTGGATGTGAGACGAGTCATCATCAGATACTTGGAAGTGACCAATGATTTCCGGAAATCGGATCATCTGTTTGTCCTGTATGCAGGTCCTCGTAGGGGTCTGCAGGCTGCTAAGCCTACAGTGGCAAGATGGGTCAAGGAAGCCATTGCAGCGGCTTATGTGGCCGCGGGGAAGGTGCCGCCTATCCAGCTGAAGGCTCACTCCACAAGAGCTCAGGCGGCCTCGATGGCAGAGGCCGGTTCCGTCTCCTTGGAAGAGATATGCAAGGCGGCAACTTGGGCTTCGGCCCATACATTCTCCAAGCATTACCGCTTGACTGTGGCTGCTCGGGCGGAGGCCCGGTTTGGAGCTTCAGTGTTGCGGTCAGGGATTTCTATGTCCCGCCCTGGGTGAGTACTGCTTCGGTACATCCCACCAGTCTATGGATTGATCAGCTTGATGATATGGAAGGTAAAATTATGTATAATCATACCTGATAATTTTCTTTCCATTAATCATAGCTGATCAATCCATAGCCCCTCCCAGATATCTGTACTGTTTTTATTCTGGTTGCATTTCAGGTTCAAGTTCAGTCTTCAGTTACTTCAGAAAGACTTCGTGTTCAAGTTTTTTCACTTGGATTCTTCAAGAGTTAAGACGAGTTTGTGTTACAGTGAGCTGCTGCATTCCTCTCCCCTCCGTTTTACGGGGCTGGATTGAGACTTAAAATTCTGCCGGCACTCCCTCCCGCTTCGTGCGGCTGTAGGGCAGTTTTGTACCCCTCCCGCTTCGGCGGTGTTAGGGTCAGTCAGCTCCTCCCGCGGTTGCGGTTGCAGGATAAGCCAGATCCCCCCGCATCGGCGGGTGTGGTGTCCCTCCCCCGCTCCGCGGGGATGAGCTGGACGGATTCCCCTCCCCCACTTGTGTGGGGATGAGCTGGGTTAATTCCCCTCCCCCGTTTCGGCGGTGGTGAGCTGGGCAGAGTGTCCCTTCGTGGGTGTAATTCTCTAAGTGCTGAGTCCTGCGGATGGAGCTTTGATATCGACATACTGAGGAGTTTCCGGCAGCACATGACCACATATAGGGAGGCAAAAGTTTGCTCTCTATCTCCACCTGCTGGTAGATGGACACAACCCACCAGTCTATGGATTGATCAGCTATGATTAATGGAAAGAAAATTATCAGGTATGATTATACATAATTTTACCATTCTACACATTATTTGTAGGATTCATTGGTAAAAATCTTTCTTCTTGCACATGATCTCTGGAGATGCCATTAACAGCAAAAGTAGTAATTTCCTAAAATTATTTTCTGTACTAAACAACAAATCAGTACAATTTATAACTGTAATAAGGAAAATTAGTCTAAATTGATTTTTATTTTTGGTTATTTCCATAAATGGTCTTCCAGTTTCACCATCACCAGCAAACTACAACTGGAAATTATTAGGACGGCATTTCGCTTAAAAGTATGTTATTTATTTAGTTTTGTTCCCACTCCAGCCAGAGTCACAAGGAGCTGAAGTGGGAACAAAACTAAATAAATAACATACAGTAAATCATGCAAAAAGTTTAATCAAAATGTAGCCCTAAAAAAATTAAAGAATAAAAAGTAATGAAAACATAAATACAAACTGAAAAATTACAAATTAAAGAATCTAAAAGCAGCATGCAGAATAGCTATAAACAGCCTTACAGTTTTCATAGCCTACTTCAGAATTACAGTTCTAGAAATTATACCAACCACCAAAGACTATATTCTATTCTGCGATTTCTATTCCGCTTTCAACTTGGGACAGCTCTTTGCTCTGTGATCCGCTTTGAATCACAAATGGATAGAATTATATTAAAATCAATAACCTAATCTTAATAGAAAATTTCAAGTCATTTTTATAAAACTGTATGTTATTTATTTAGTTTTGTTCCCACTACAGTTCCTTGTGGCTCTGGGTAATAAAGGGTTACTTGCCCAGAGTTACAAGGAGCTGCAGTGGGAACAAAACTAAATAAATAACATATCTTTAATCGTGCAATTAATTGTGATTAAAATTTTAAGTGAAATGTAGTCCTATTAATTTCCAGTTGTAGTTTTTTGGTAAAACTGGAAAGTTTGTATTTTGTATTTATTTTCATTACTTTTTATTCTTTAATTTTTTAGGGCTCATTTTAAAATTTTTGCACGATTAACATTACATTAAGAAGCAAACAAATATGTTTTTAAGTTCTTTCAAAAACACTATTCTATATTTTTGTGCCTTGGAAGGCAAAAGAATGTTCCCACACAGATTTCAGTGACTTTTTTTTTTTTTTTTTTTTTTACACAGAAGGGACATTGAGAGACTCTAATAATTAAAAAAAGGCCACCTATCTTGCTTGATAACTATGCAAAAAATAGTTATCAAGCAAGATAGGTGGCCTTTTTTTAATTATTAGAGCCTTAATTGTGTGTATGTATGTGTGTGTATGTATGTGTATATATATATATATATATATATATACACATACACACATATCTCTCTATATAAAAGGCAACACCAACGTTCTATGAAGCCTCCAGCCGGAAGTGTGAAGGGGGCGAGATATCCGGTTTCCCTATGAGTGTCTGCCCCGCCCTCTCTGGAACACAGTCAGTGAAGGAAAACAGCAGAGCACGAAATCAAATCGCTGGCTCTGTAACAGTGAAGGACTCAGAGAGGGGAGGGGAGAGAGGGGGGAGGGGAGAGACACACACACTCCCACATGCACACAGAAGAAAACATTGCTAGCCCCCCGTTAAACAGCAGAGCACAAAATCAAATCTCTGGCTCTGTAACAGTGAAGGACTCAGAGGGGGGAGGGGAGAGAGGCCAGAGGGTAGGGACACACACACTCCCACATGCACACAGAAGAAAACATTGCTAGCCCCCGTTTCATTTGCATCAGAAACGGGGCTTTTTTACTAGTATATATATATATATATACATACATACACACACACACACACACATACATACATACATACATACACACAGGTACACTTCACTATGCACAAACATCTCCCTTTGACCATGCAAAGACAAACAATAAAATGCTGTACTTACTTGGAATGTACGAGACCATAACCAGGATCAAGAAAGTATAGTAGTCGAAGGAGAAATTATATTTGTTAGGTAGATTAATGGAATACAACCCAGTTTTCCTCACAATTGGCAAAGCAGCATATATGGTAAGCAATTCTCCTGTAACTCCCATTGGGTACAGTACAATAAATAGAGTATACCTAAAAGCAAAAAACGTTATGTAAGTACTTTACACAACTTGGTAATCTGGTTTCACTGTTTCTCAATGTGCTATCAGCCCCACATTATTTTTAAATTTTACACCCACCTAATTCTTTTCTTGGAAACAATTAAGGCACAATATATTCTTCAGGCATGATGCTGGTGAATCCCACAGTATAAACCTAGATCTTAGTTTCGTGCAACAGCTCAGGAAGATTCTGTATTTTATATAATTTCTTAAACAACACATGTAATCCTGAAAGCTACTGAAGCAGTGTACATTCTGGTGCAGTAGGTATTTTTCTCTGCCTGGAAGGCTCACAATCTGAGGGGGTCCTTTTACTAAGCTGTGGTAAAAACTGGCTTGTGGTAGTGTGGGTGCGTGTTTTTGGCACGCACTGGGCCAAGTTTGTACGTCTGGAAAAAAGGGCTTTTTTTTTTTTAATGGGATGAGAAAAGGGTATGCGGTAAAACTGACAGCAGCGCATGCCTAAAACCAGCCTGAGACCTTAATGCCACCCATTGATCCAGCAGTAAGGGATCATGCACTACACGCGCGGTGACTGGTTGGCACGTGCCAACTGCCGCCGGAAACAAATCGCGCAGTAAGAAATAAAAAAATTAATTTGTCCTGGTGGTATGAGAAGGCAGTCTCGTTTTGGTGTGCACTGCACATACATAGAACCTAATGTGCCTTTGTAAAAGGGCCCACGGCATCCCAAAGAAAAGAAAAGCCTTTATTTCAATTTGGAACAGATATTTACACAGTATCTCACATAAAGTGAGAAGTGCAGTGCTCAATAATCTGCCCCTATTATAAGAGGAGCACAGTGCCAAAAGAAGCAAGACCAATATTTTACACTCTGGTAGGAATAGCATGTGCAGAGGTAGAGGTAATTAACCATGATGTTTAGAGAACATTTTAAGCGAGTAGAGTGGGAGGGAGGTTGGGGGGGAGGGGGGTATAGGAGTGGGAAGGGTAATGTTCAATGCATAATAGAGGGACATGTGTATTATTAGATAGGAGAACAATCCTTTGAAGGAGCACATTAAGAGGACCCACCAGTAAATATTGTTGGGATAATACACTGAGTAAAACACAAGTTATAAATATTGGAGTTTCATATAAAAGTTTATTGTTAATAGTTATGCAACTGCACAGTAATTATACATGTACACATTCTAGATATAGGAGTAGACAAGAAGGAAGGGATAGGGGAGAAAAGTTTGGAAAACATTGATGATGGACATTTCAGGTTTAGTAATATGTACTAGACTTTGCTGTTATACGATTTATATTGACTGAGATTTTGAAACAAACAAAAAAAAAAAGGGCCCGAGTTTGCACCTGAGGCATGGAGGGTTAAGTGACTTCCTCAGGACTACAAAGATCAGAGTCTCCTGGTTCTCAGCCTGTTGCTCTAACCATTAGGGTAGTCCTTGGATGTGCTCCTCTACATAATTCAAGGTTAAAGAATTCTGTTTTTTTTAAATAATTGAAATTATACTTATATTAAGTTAGGTGCTAAGCAGGTTATAAGTTTTTGAAATAAATAAATAAATAAATATTCCACAGGATTGCACCTAAGCCAGTGGTTCCCAAACCAGGGGCATATCTGGACTCCGGTGGTAGGGGGGGCCAGAGCCAGAGGGAGGGGGCACATTTTAGCCCCCCCCCCCCCGGCCACCGCCGCCGAGCCCCCACCGCCGAGCCCCCACCGTCACCAATGACTCTCTCCACCCCCCTCCCGCCGCCAACCCTCCCCCGCTGCCGTTCTTACTTTTGCTGGCGGGGGACCCCAACCCCCGCCAGCCGAGGTCTGCTTCCACCTGCCGCAAAAACTTCTTCTTCAGCCGGCGGGGGACCCCAAACCCCCGCCAGCCGCCCCGCGGTGTTTAAAATTCATCTTCGGCCTCCGTGGCCGTGCTGCTGTGATAGGCGCTGTTGAAATCCACTTCGGAGTCTGACGTCGTTGTACGTTGTACGTGCTGCGACGTCAGACTCCGAAGTGGATTTCAACAGCGCCTATCACAGCAGCACGGCCACGGAGGCCGAAGATGAATTTTAAACACCGCGGGGCGGCTGGCGGGGGTTTGGGGTCCCCCGCCGGCTGAAGAAGAAGTTTTTACGGCAGCGGCAGGTGGAAGCAGACCTCGGCTGACGGGGGTTGGGGTCCCCCGCCAGCAAAAGTAAGAACGGCAGCGGGGGAGGGTTGATGGCGGTAGGGGGGTCCAGGGCAAAATCTGCGGGGGCCCAGGCCCCTGAGGCCCCACGCAGATACGCCCCTGTCCCAAACGCGGTAAGGTTTTCAGTATATCCACATTCAAAAGATAGATCTGTATGCAATGGTATCTTGAAAACCCGACTGGCTGGGGTGCCTCCAGGACTGGGTTTGGGAACCACTTATCTAGGTGGTTCAATGCAGATTACAACAGATTAGCCAGATAAGACTATTGGGAAGAATAATTATCCCCAAAATATTTGTTAAACAAATACGTTTTTAGCTTACTCCTAAATTTCTCTTAATTAGTTTCTAATTTAACATCCATCGGTAGCAAATTCCATGTTAAGGCCGCTTGAAATTTGCATAACTGCATAATATGTTACAAAATAAAAACAGTTTTTCAGCCTTATGTGCCTATATAGTTTCTTTTATTAGGATTTAATAACCACCTTTATGAAGAGATTCACTCAAGGCGGTTTACAGTGGGTATAGTTTTAACATAAAACTTATAATTTTGTTTACAACAGAAAGATAGTAAAATAGCCATGAATAAACTGAATACAATAAATGAAGTAAACTTAAAAACAGTCTTAGGGTTGAGGGATCTCGATGATCAGTGTGTAAAAGAAAGATATCAGGGATCTGGAGGAGGGAGGATTGGGGCTGTGAAAAAGAACGGAGGAGAGAGGTTCTGGGATTCTATCTATTTCAAACTTGTATATTGCCGCCTTCTCCCCCAAAATAGGATTCAAATTATTTTAGGAAATAGAGCAACACAGCATACAATTACCATGAAAGCCTCAAATTCAGTCCTACCCTCTTCTCTTGGGGAAGATCTGGATGAGTGCTCACACTGCTTCCTCTTCTACAGTGGCGTTCCTAGGGGCGCTGATCGCCGATGCGCCCCGCCCCCCGGGTGCAGCACGACCCCCCGTCGAAAGAACCCCCCCCCCCCCCCGGGTGCCGCGCACCTATCGGCTCTTCCTTTCCATGCTCCCTCTGCCCCGGAACAGGAAATAACCTGTTCCGGGGCAGAGGGAGCATGAAAACGAAGAGCCGACAGGCGGCACCCCCCCCCCCCCCCCCCAGCGGCATGCACCCGGGGCGGACCGCCCCCCCCCCCCCTTGGTACGCCACTGCTCTTCTATTTCTCATCTCACCTAGCCAAGATGTGGATATGTACGTACACAAGAGTATACTGGGTCAGACCAAAAGTTATTCAAAGTCCAACAGTGGACAATCCTGGTCCCATTACTTCTATTTTGAAGTTTTACACTGGCTACCAACAGAGATATATGTCAAATTTAACACACTCTGTTAAGTGCCCATATCAGTTAGGTAAGCAGTGCTATTAGCAAATTCTCCACTTCCTCATGTGATATTTATTTCCTTCTTTTGGCTTTGTAAACTGCTTTGCTGTCTTGTTACAAAAGGTGGTATATCAAGTGTAAACAAACATCCCAAGTACCTCTGTTTGCTCTTTGTTTAGATGCACCCCAGCTACTTCAGCCTTACAGCCATCTTTCTATTGAGACATTTAGCTTTCTGATTTTACCAGTATCCTTTGAAAATACCTCACTCTGACGGCCTCTGTTGTTTTTTTCCATACAATAAAGCTATTCTCTCTTTTTTTGTAAATAATGTTAGCATCAGCATTCCCGTTCCACGTTGGTTAAGGTGAAACCCATTCATTTAGCATACAGCCCCCTTTCCTGAAAATGTTGCCCAGTTCCTAACCAATCTAAAGCCTTCTTCCCTTCACCATCATTATATCTAAGTATTGAAACTCCTGTCTCTGGGGTCCTGCATGTGAAACAGGAATCATTTTTTATAATGCTACCCTAGAGACCCTGGATTTCCATGTATTGCTTAAAATCCTAACATCCAGTTTCCAGTACCTCTTTACAATATCTTCCTATGTCTGATACCTACCTGTACGATAAGAGTCTGCTGCTCCTTAAAATTCTACAATACTCCCCTCTTCCTCACTCATCAGGCCTTCCCTTCATATCCCCAGTCTATTTATTGCCTAGCTGATTCCCTCTCACCTTTCTTCCTACTTGTGTTAACAAGGCTGCAAGAATAGTGGTACTTTATGTCATAGCCTCATCCTCTGCTGCCTAAGCCCAAGTCTGCACTCTGAATTGCAAGAAACACCAAGTATGACATTGTTGAAAATGTGAAGTTCAAGGCAGTATGGGAAAGGAAATGGCCATAGGCATCACTAGTCGCCTCCTCTTGCTGATGGGTGGGAGGTGCAGGAGGGGGGAGGAAAGAGATTCAAATGTATGCAAAAATCTGCTGGATTTGGCTGTTTTTACCGAATCATTCCTACCATGTTATATGCCAGCTACTAAATATTCTGCGTGTATGCCTGTAATACATATTATGATGCAAAATAAATTCATATAACAAATTCAGGTTCAATGCTAGAAATCCATAATGTCATTATTATAAATCTAGCAGATGTGATTAGCAGTCAGTGAACATTTTGTTATTGTTTTTAAATTTGCCGATAAGAACTTTAGTCACATGTAGTTCTTATCTTGAAACAAATTTTAAAAGCTTTGCTATTCAGACCAATTTCTTTAACTCTGACTTCAGAGCTTTTCTGTTCCAGATGCCTAAATTGCCACCGTTTTACAATGGTTATCTTTTTCAAATAACTTACAAAGGATACATTAGCAACTTTTTTCCTCCTCTGCCTGAAGTAGATTACTGGGTTGCATTTCAACAATATGTTGCTTCCCTGTCTCTTGTAATCCCTTTTCTATTAAACTATTGTGAAGTTTATTTTTACATTGATTTAAGAAAATTTTGCCAAATAGATAATGGTTAATAAATTTCACCAGTGCGGTGACCGATAGGAAAACGTTCCATTAAACAGGGTTTCATATATTACTCTTTTTTTTTTTTTTATTATCTTTGTAATTAATCTCCGTTTATGAAGCCATGCGGCAATGCCGACACAGCCCATTCGAAGTGAATGGGCTGAGTTGGCATTAGCACACAGCAGCCGCTAGCGCGGCTTCGTAAACAGACAGGTATGAATTTTAGTAGAATATGCAGTATTATTATTATTTGTTACATTTGTATCCCACATTTTCCCACATATTTGCAGGCTCAATGTGGTTTACATAATACCGTGAAGGCATTCGCCAAGTCCGGTACGGGATAAGTACAAAATGTTGTAGTGGGATAGGGAAGATAAGATTCAATCAAGTTGGGTTTGAGGTAAAAGGGTTTGTCAATGTTCAATACGATCGTTGATAGTGATGTGTTGAAGGGTTGAGTCATTTAAGTTGGGTCAGTCGGATATGCCTTTCCGAATAGGTGAGTCTTTAATAATTTTCTGAATTTTAGGTGATCGTAAGTTGTTTTCACCACTTGTGGCAGTGCGTTCCACAGGCGCATGCTTATGTAAGAGAAGTTGGACGCATGGGTTGTCTTGTATTTTAGTCCTTTGCAATTTGGGTAATGGAGATTCAGGTAAGACCGTGATGAACTGGTACTATTTCTGACTGGGAGATTGATTAGGTCAATCATGTAACCTGGGAGTTCACCGTACATAATCTTATGGACTAAGGTGCAGATTTTGAAAGAGATACGTTCTCTGATAGGAAGCCAGTGCAGTTGTATCAAATATATTGAATATTAAACCTGCTTTTTCAGGGTACTGTACCTGGCCCATTTGATGAGGTAGGGAAGGTGGTTTAAAAGGCTGAATGTATAAAAGGAATAACGGATTATTTCAGTGATTGTCCAAGCAACAACGAACAGTAGGACACTGCCTTCATTTTGTACCTGTTGAACAAGAACAAGACAAACATTCATACTAGGCTTTTATGTCACACCAGTTTATATCATCTGAAGCTTATGAACAAACCGGTTTGCTTGCATGTTAAATTGGTGCCCAAGATATCAAATGACTATAACTGCAATACAAAAATAGTCCCACATGGAACCTCAAAAATGAAGAGAGCGTAGAGAATTTCAGCAGTCTAAAACGTTATTCTAATCTTGCCCCAAAAGCGAAGACAAAGAAAAAAGTGAAAACAAAAAAGATGCATCTTCTTTCAACTGTTTTTTTTTTTCAAGGTACTGGCCTGGAATTTCTCCGAAGGAATACAGATTTTGACCGATAAAAAGTTTTGATCAATAGGATTCGTCCATTATGAAAAGAATACATAAGTATGGCAATTAATCAAATCAAGGTCTGAACTGGGTGAAAAGACTGAAGTGTAGTCATAGTTTAGTTTGACCAATTAGTCTCTCCAAACTTTTATGGACCACCTGTTCTGTGAACCTAAGAGCACTGTATTAAAGCAATATGTAAACTGATGGTAAAACAAGTCTTCAAAACATTGTTTTCTCTGCATAGTTTGGGTACTATGGGCATCAAGATCACAAATCATCCATCCTTTATAATGTTTAAAATGTTGCCAAAAGGGATATTTATATTCCTGGTGTGAGCCACTCGAGAAAACTGGGGTTTTTTCCATTTTACCTCTAAATAACATGCAGCACCATACAATAAATACCTCTAGGAAAGCACTCAACAAACTGACTTTCATTTTAGTCACAATAAAATTAAAGCAAGACAGCCTTCAAACAACTGTGATATACCAATAGTATGATGCCTAAGAGAGTTTATAATAACGGCGTTGAATTGGTCATGAATATTACATAAAAGAGAAGCATTCACTGATCACTACGAGGCATATTTTCAAAGCACTTAGCCTTCCAAAGTTCCACAGGTTTCTATGGAACTTTGGAAGGCTAAGTGCTTTGAAAATATGCCTCAATGTAGCCCTTCAGTTGTTAAGCCTGGTTTGGCCACGGTTGCAGACAGGATACGTAGCTCAGTGGACCACTGGTTTAATCCAGCATGGTGCTTCTTTTCTTACCTCCTTTACACTGTGCGTTACTGCCCAGGTCAGGAAAACCCTTGACATCACTTGGAAAGCTGTCAGGACAACAGAAGAGGGCACGATACCTGAAGAGAACACAGGATCAGTAAATATCTGCAATACTCTATTAGAAACAAACAAATGTATACAAAGAAATTAAGAGAGGATTGAGCTGCTCTTTATCTTCTTCACTACTACTCTTTGTCTTCATCAGGACAAATTTTAAGAGTAGCTTTTCTCTGGCTCTGATATTGTCAATAAAAAACAGGCAATTCCTCTGCGTTTCAAGAAGGGACCTCATTGCTCTACCCCCACTACGGACCCTGATAGACTATTATAAGTAATTATTATAGTTACAGCAAAACTATTATCCAAAATTGATTTGCTTCATATGTTCCATTATAAAGAAAATGCACATCCTCAAGAATGAGTTGATGCCAACCACTTTGAATGTATAAAGTTTGCGCCTCTTGAATTTTCCATACTGTTGCCTTTTTTTTTTTTTTTTGCCTGAAATGTTGTTGAGGGAATATTTAAAGGAAGTTTTACTTGAAGATTCCAATAATATTGTTCTTTCCTTAGTGCAGGCAGCAGATGAATCCATCAACTGGTGGGTTGTATCCATCTACCAGCAGGTGGCGATAGAGATCACTGACTTAAGTGAGTGGTATTGGACAACCAGCCCCTCTATAAGCTAGTATATCTCTATCTCTAGCAGGTGGGGGATATCTTCTTTCCAGCTCCTGGATTCTTCTCCTTTGGGACTCCTCCTGGGCTAGTTTTGGTTAGCCAGTTGAGAGCAGGGGCGATTAGCTCTTGTGCCATCCTTGGGGGCATACTTCTTTGGGGGTCCCTGCCTCACCCTGTGTCCCCTTGTACCTCCCTGCCTTGCCTGATTGCTATATCCTTCCTCACCATTAAAAAAAAAAAAAAAAAAAAGACCAGACCTAAGGTTGGTGTTTGGCTGGAGGGAACAGGAACACAGACTCTCTGTGTTTGTCAGTGTTTTGGGAGGCTCATTGTTTCGGCAGCGCTAGGTGAGTGACTTATTTTCTGTATTTCGGAGAGCGTGTCGGAATGGCAGCTGAAGCAGTTAAGCGGTAAAAAGAGATCCGCAGCGGGTCTTTGCTTGGCAGGCTGTTCTAAGTCTGGGCCGGCTGAGGCGGCTCCCGTTGCGGAGCCATCGGTTTCCCGCGCTAATAGCACTGCTCCACGCGCCATTTTGTCTTCTCCAGACGCGGCTCCTGCCAGTCAGCTGATGGCAGTTTTGGAGCCTTCGGAGCGTTTTTCTCTCTCTTCAGCGCGACTGTCTGGGGAAGTTCTTTCGGTGCCTGGGGGTTCAGGGGATCTGTTTTCCCCAGAATTTGTTCTTTTATTGCACCAGGCATATCTTTTAAAGAAGACTCCTTTTCAGCCTTCTTCCCAGGGGACTTTGCTGCCTTTAAATCCCTCGGTGGCAGGGTTTGAGCAGATGCTTTCCTCTACTCCTGATTCTCTCCCTCCTAAGAGAACGGCCTCTATTTCTGAGGGAGCATCTTTGGGCCCCAGTTCCCCTTTACCTTCTCTTGCTGCTTTGTCAGGGGATTCTCTCCACCCTTCTAGAGCAGATGATTTTGAGGAGGGTGATTTGAAGCAGGAAGAGCCTGATGACCCTACTGCAGTTCGGATTTTCCGTAAGGATGAGCTTTTCTTTCTGATTGCTAATGTATTGGCAGCTTTGGATATTGCAGATCCTGAACCTCAGTCTTCCTTGGTCAATCTTAAGATGACCAGTACGCGGAAGCCTTCTAAGGCATTTCCAGTTCATGAGGCTATTCAAGAGCTGATCTCGGCTCAGTGGTCCGACCCTGAAGGGACTTTTAAAGTGGTCAAGGCAATGTCTCGCCTTTATCCGGTGGTTTCGGATCAGGCGGACAAGTATGTTCTTCCCTACTGTGGATGCTTTGGTAACTGCAGTCACCAAAAAGACGACCCTTCCGGTAGAAGATGGGGCAGCGCTCAGGGACATGCAGGACCGTCGCCTTGAGGCCTCTTTGAAACGTTCCCTTGTAGTGTCGGCTTTGGCTCTTCAGGCGTCAATTTGTAGCTCGTATTCAGACAGGGCACGTCTTAGTTGGCTTCATCAGGCACAGCAGCATGACCCAGATAAGAGTCTGCATTTGGAATCTGTCTCCACTCTTTTGGAATCAGGCTTAGCTTATTTAGCTCATTCCCTTTATGACCTCGTTCGCTCGTCAGCTAAGCTTATGGCTCTTTCAGTTTCTTCTCGCCGTTTGTTGTGGTTATGCCATTGGGCGGCAAATTTGGCTTCTAAGCAGAGACTCACTCTGCTTCCTTTCCGGGGCAAGCTTCTCTTTGGGGAAGATTTGGAAAAGATTGTTAAGGACTTGGGTGACTCTAAGGGTCAACGTCTGCCAGAGGGCAGGGCTTGGTCGACTCCGAAGACTGAGTCTTCTGCTTCTCGGCCTCATTTTAGAGAGGTTCGGCATTATCGATCGGGTCGGCCTCCTGCTAACTTCCAGAGGAACCGTTTCCAGCAGTGTTCTTCCTTTCGGAATGATAAATGTTCTGCGGCCTCGTCTTCACGCCCAGGTGTTTCAGGACGTCCTTTGCAATGATGGGGCGAAGGTCCACTCTTCAGTTCCAGAGATTGGCGGTCGGCTGACCCTTTTTTACGAAGTGGGCCAACATTACCTCAGACCAATGGGTCTTGGATATTATCAGAGGGTTACAAACTAGAGTTTTCTTCTCCCTTAGGCGACGCTTTTGTGGAATCCTGTTGTGTCTCCATCTCCAAACGGGTAGCAACCGAAGCCACTATCCATTCTCTCCTGAAGCAAGGGGCAGTGGTTCCTGTTCTGCTTTCCGAAATTCGGACAGGTCGTTATTTCATTTATTTTGTGGTGCCTCGAAAAGGAGGTTCTTTTCGACCCATTCTCGATCTCCGCAAAATAAATCAGTTCCTGAGGGTTCGGCATTTTTGCATGGAAACATTGCGGTCCGTGGTATCTGCAGTTCAGCCAGGAAAGTTCCTCACGGCTCTGGATCTCAAGGAGGCATATCTTCATATCCCTCATTTGGCAGCAACATCAGCCTTTACTCCGTCTTGCCATTTTAGGATGTCATTTCCAATTCCGAGCACTTCCCTTTGGCCTTGCCACTGCTCCTCGGACATTCTGCAAAGTCATGGTGGTGGTAGCAGCATTCCTGAGGAAGGACGGGATCAGGGTTCATCCCTACCTCAACTGGTTGATTCGAGTGGACTCAGTTCTACTACTACAGCACTACAAGGCACACGCAGCGCTGTATTTCATAGACATAAAGACAGTCCCTGCTCAAAGAGCTTACAATCTAAATAAGACAGGTAACAGACAGAACAATTAAGAGGTAAGGGGAATTAAATAGGAGGGGAAAAAGGTACAGGCAAGTGAGCAGTGGTTAGGACTCAAACACAGCGTCAAAGAGGTGGGCTTTTAGCTTGGACTTGAAGACGTCCAAAGACGGGGCTAGACGAACATGCTCAGGATGTCTATTCCAGGCGTGTGGTGCAGCGAGATAGAAGTAATGGAGTCTGGAATTAGCAGTAGAAGAGAAGGGGACAGACGAGAGTTCTAGAGAGCCGCAAGGCTACCGACCGGGTCATTTGTCTGTTGCAGTCGTTGGGATGGGCCATCAATTTTCCCAAGAGTCATCTGATTCCGTCTCAGCAGTTAGACTACCTGGGAGTGCGCTTCAATACAGTGCTGGGTCGTGTCTTCCTCCCAGAGGAACGGGTGCTCAAGCTCCATTCTCAGATTTCTCGCATCCTCCAGTTGTCCTGTCCCTGGGCTTGGGATTACGTTCAGGTTCTCGGTTCAATGGCAGCGACCTTGGACGTAGTTCCTTGGGCAAGAGCTCACATGAGGCCGCTTCAATCGTCACTTCTGTGCAGGTGGTCTCCGGTCTCTCAGAATTATCAGCGCCGTCTCCCTTGGCTTCCCAGGGCGCAACGCAGTTTGACATGGTGGCTTCACTGTCTCCACTTGCGGAAGGGAGTATCTCTGGCAGTTCCGCAGTGGATAATAGTAGTCTCAGATGCCAGCCTCTCGGGTTGGGGGGCTTTTTGTCTTGGTCAGCGACCAAGGCCAGTTGGCCGATCAATCGCCTGGAACTCAGAGCAGTGTTCAACAGCCTCCTACAGTTTCAGACCTTGTTGGAGGGGAAGGAGGTTCGTGTATTTTCGGACAACACGGCAGCGGTGGCTTATATCAATCGCCAGGGCGGCACTCGGAGTTCAGCTCTGGCGACAGGCGGATCGACTCCTTCGGTGGGCGGAGGCTCATCTGCAGTGTCTGTCGGCAGCTCACATTGCGGGTATCAGCAATGTACAAGCGGATTTCCTCAGCTGACACATCCTGGATCCAGCAGAGTGGGAGTTGTCGGCGGAGGTATTTCAGTTGATCTGTTGGAAGTGGGGAACTCCGACCATGGACCTCATGGTGACACAGAGGAACACCAAGGTATCCCTTTTTCTTCAGCAGAAGAAAGGAACCCAAGTCTGCAGGCCTCAACGCTCTTCTACAACCGTGGCCAGAGAATGTGCTTCCGTACGTGTTCCCTCCTTGGCACTTGATTGGAAGGGTTCTCCTCAGGATTGCTCTACACCTAGGCCGAGTCATTCTGGTGGCTCCAGATTGGCCTCGGTGTCCCTGGTATGCAGATCTGGTGCGGCTCCTAGTGGAGTCGCCTTTTCGTCTGCCAGTTCTGCCCAACCTTCATCAGGGGCCAGTAAACATGGAGGATCCTTACAACTTTGGTATTACGGCCTGGCTATTGAATGGTCACTGTTGAAGAAAAACGGCTATTCTGATGTTGTCATAGCTACTCTATTGCAGGCTCATAAACAGTCCACTTCAACAGCCTATGCCCGTGTTTGGCGCACTTTCATGGCATGGTGCGAGTCCCACGCATGGTCTCCTTTTCAAGCTTCTGTGGCTCAGCTTTTGGCGTTTTTGCAAGACGGTTTATAAAAAGGTTTGGCCTATAACTCACTTTGGGTTCAAGTGGCAGCCCTAGTGTGTTTTTGGGGAAGGGTGTCAGGTTCCCCCCCTGGCGGCGCATCCAGATGTGGTACGTTTTTTTTTGCGTGGGGCTCTTCATCTCCGCCCCCCCTTTGTGTCAACCTTATCCGTCCTGGAATCTTAATTTGGTTCTTAGGGTGTTGCAAGGCTCTCCTTTTGAACCGTTACGCAGGGCTTCCGATAAAAATCTCACCCTGAAGGCTGTGTTTTTGGTGGCTATAGCTTCAGCGCGTAGAATCTCCGAGATTCAAGCCCTTTCATGTCTGGATCCCTTTTTGCAGTTCTCAGAGGCGGGGGTCACGTTGCGAACTCTGCCTTCCTTTTCGCCAAAGGTTATCTCAGTTTTTCTTCTCAATCAGCCTCTTTTTCTTCCTTCCTTTAGGGAAGAGGATTTTCCAGTGACTTTTCGAAGTCTTCATCTTTTGGATGTGCGTCGCATCCTTCTGCGCTATTTGGCGATGTCTAACGACGTCTAAAAGACAGATCATTTGTTTGTGCTTCTTCAAGGTTCTCGTTGTGGCCAAGCAGCTTCAAAACAGACTATTGCGAGATGGCTTAAGGAAGCTATTTCTTCAGCGTACTTGTTGGCTGGTTGGATCTCGCCGGAACCTTTATGTGCTCATTCTACTAGAGCGCAGTCGACCTCGTGGGTGGAGTCTTCGGTCTTGTCCGTACAAGAAATTTGTCGGGCGGCTCCTTGGGCCTCCGTTCATTCCTTTATCAAGCATTATAGAGTGGACGCAGCAGCCAGATCTAATGCTTCTTTTGGTGCGGCTGTCTTGTCAAGGGGGGGGCGATGGTGTCCCTCCCTATCTACAGACTGCTTTGGTACATCCCACCAGTTAATGGATTCATCTGCTGCCTGCGCTAAGGAAGGTAAAATTATGTTCTTACCTGATAATTTTCTTTCCTTTAGCTGCAGGTGAATCCAGCATCCCTCCCTAGCTTACAGTCGCTTTTCTGTATTCACTCTATGTTTGTTGTTCCTATTTGTTCCAGTTCTTTTGTGTCTTGCAGTTTCGGATACAAGTTTCAAAATTTGGAAAGAGTTGCATCTTTACTTGATTATACTCTTGTTCTGTTGTTGTTTCTCTTCTTATGGTGAGGAAGGTTTTCTACCTGTATGGACTTACCTTTGCTTTGTGATGAGCCATATATTAGCTTATAGAGGGGCTGGTCGTCCAATACCACTCACTTAAGTCAGTGATCTGTATCTCCACCTGCTGGTAGATGGATACAACCCACCAGTTGATGGATTCATCTGCTGCAGCTAAAGGAAAGAAAATTATCAGGAAAGAACATAATTTTACCATTAAATTCTTACTATGTAAACTATAATTGAAGAACTGGAGAGGGTGACGTAGAGGTGCAGAAGTCGAGTTGTTGCACTAAACTACTTTTCTAGAAACATCTCAGGCCACCCTTATAGTCACTCTCTCCTCAGGATGAGATAAGATCAGAGTGCTTAAGGAAATATTTTGGGAAGAAGAATGTGAATTATTATGGTCAGCTTGATTACATATTTCCTGATGTAGCAAAGGCCAATTATGTGGAAGATAAATTTCTTGCTTTGAAAGCTCACTCTCTGGCAGTGGAAGCATCTTTTTTCATATATTTGCCCATGTAGATGTTTAGTTACCTATAATAACTCAAAATGTGAGTTCTTTGATCCAGCTCAGCTTGATAGGTTTCTTCTGGATAAAGGTGGCTTCCAATGGTAGGGATTGAATTACAAACCAGGTGTTAAAAGGCAGGTTACTCTATACACATTTTGAAATTTCTTGTTTAATTTTTCCTCTCTCTGTTGATGTAGACTAGGTATATTTCTTTTGCATTTGAATGAAATAAAAAAGGACTACAAAAAAAAGAGAAATTCATAAAAACATCCAAATCAGCCTCTATATGTACATTTATATAAGTCAAGATTACTGCACATTTAAATAACTGAAGGATATATATGACGAGAGACTCAAAATTATGCTGGATATTATGAGATAAAAACAGAATCTTACACTATCACACTTTCATTGCTATGGTGACACATTGCAATTCAGTCTCTACCACTAAATTAACTTTCGCACAATTTCTGTCAGTGGTGTGAAGAAACAACTGCAAAACAACCTACATAAATTAAGTGAGATTATATGGAATAATTTTAGCCACTGTTGCAAAACACAAGCGATTATTTAAAATTTTGTTATTGATTTTTTGTTTTGGATTTAGCTCATACCATTTCAGAGGAAGCTCAAGGGGATTTTCCCTTGTCTCCAGTTTTAAATAAAAGACAATATTCTATTTAAAGAAGTTGTAAAGTGTATGCTGGAAGTATTGTAAATTGGTGTGGTTTTGGGTGAGAGGTGCAAAGGCAGCATGCTCTGGTGGACTGGCCAGGGTGATCCCATTCAGGCCAGTAGGGGCTATTTGTATTTCTTCCCAGACCTCAGCTCTGGCTGGATACTGCAGAATGTAGCTGCTGGGTCTCATGAATGTGCTCAGGAACACTGGTCTGAGCACAGCCTGTAGTCCTGGCCTTCCTCTCTCCTCCAGATAATCCGCAAAAAGCGGAGAACTCGAACGCCCCACGAGAGAATACAGATATGGGAGAAAGTGGGATGTTTGACCACAGAAAACGAAAGACTGGAGAGATGGATTCTTAAAACAGTTGTTTATTGATGAAAAAAGGACTTGATACAAACGTTGTGTTTCGGCCGTTATACATGTACATTACACATTAATAAAAAATGACTATGAGGGGCATAATCGAACGCGAACGCCCATTTGTAAAAACGTCCATCTCCGTGAAGGGGCGGACCGAATTGTATTTTCGAAAAAGATGGACGTTTATCTTTAGTTTCGAAAATACGGTTTGTGCCGGGCAAATGCATAGGATTTGGGCGGTTTTTTTGAGCTAGGCGTTTTCGTTTTTCAGCGATAATCGAAACCAAAGCGCCCCAGCTCAAAAACGAACAAATCCAAGGCATTTGGTCGTGGGAGGGGCCAGCATTGGTAGTGTACTGGTCCCCCTGAGATGCCTCTATGCCAGCTTCAAATATCATCCCAAGGTCCATGACAGCAGTATGCAGGTCCCCCCAGCAAATTTAGTTTAGTTGGTGCTGCCCGGACCCATGCAGAGAGCAAAAACGGAAGAAAAAAAAAACATGCAAGTGCAGTTGGGGACGTCCAAATTAAAAAAATAGTAAAAGGGAGATTCGAACCAGCCACCTTCTAATTCCCAGGCCAGTACTCTAAGCACTGCACTACATGAATCAGTTGTTTAGCCGTCCTTCCCTTTCCATTAAGTCCCTCCAAGTTTCTGTCAGCCAATCACAGCTGTTTAGCTGATATGATGTCAGCTAAACGAGCTGCGATTGGCTGACAGAAACTTGGAGGGACTTAATGGAAAGGGAAGGATGTCTAAACAACTGATTCATGTGGTGCAGTGCTTAGAGCACTGACCTGGGAGTCAGAAGGTGGCTGGTTCAAATCTCCCTTTTACTATTTTTTAATTTGGACGTCCCCAACTGCACTTGCATGTTTTTTTTTTCTTCCGATTTTTGCTCTCTGCATGGGTCCGGGCAGCACCAACTAAACTAAATTTACTCGGGGGACCTGCATACTGCTGTCATGGAGCTAGGGATGATATTTGAAGCTGGCATAGAGGTTGGAAAAAAAAAGTGTTTAAAGTTCGGGTTTTTTTGGTGGGAGCGGGTTAGTGACCACTGGGGGAGTCAGGGGAGGTCATCCCCGATTCCCTCTGTTGGTCATCTGGTCATTTAGGGCACTTTTTTGGGACCTGTTCATGAAAAAACAGGGTCCAGAAAAAGTGTCCTAAATTCTGGCTAAAAACACCTTTATTTTTTCGATTATCGGCCGAGCGCGCCCATCTCTCCTCAGTCGATAACCACGCCCCAGTCCCGCCTTCACCATGCCTCCAACACGCCCCCGTCAACTTTATGCGTTCCAGCGATGGAGTGCAGTTGGAAACGCCCAAAATCGGCTTTCGATTATACCGATTTGGGCACCCACAAGAGAAAGACGTCCATCTCCCAATTTAGGTCGGAATTTGAGCGTTTTTCTCTTTCGAAAATAAACTCGCATTTAAACATGCAATCAAAATCTAAGATAAAACAGGAAAATCATAAATAAGAACATTTTTTTACATACATATGAATATTTACCAAATAATGACAATGTGTGTGAATTAAGAACTAATCAAATCAAAGGGACAATTTTTTTCTTTTACGTTTTGGTTTTCTTTTTTACCATTCGATCCCCATTGCGACCATCCATTGACGTCATTTCCGCCCATTTTGGCACCTTTTCAGGTTTTTAAGGGACCATCCATGCAAACCGGATCTTTTCTCGTTTCACGCTGACATTTCAATTGTTTACGAGCAAGTCTCTTCAGAAAAGGTCTTCTTAAAGGTAAGCTGTTAATCCACCAGCTTTTTTCATCACACACAATAACTTCTCTAAATTCGTGTTCAAACCGGGAAGTATATCACACCGTTCTCAAAGCAGCTATCTGGCTCCAGGCAGGGCTCAGCTGCTGGTTCTCAGGATGATGCTCAGCAACTTTTCTACTTGCTGGCTCTTTTCTTAATAGGCCCCATTTCTTGCAGCTTAATTATAAGTTTGCCTCTGCCTCACTTTCATCTTGTGTAGTTTTCTCTATCATGGGCTCCATTAGAGTTCTTGAAACATGTGCAGATTCCAATATCATATTTAATGATTTGAGTAAATTTGCCCCTTTCAGTTTTATCTCACCTACTTACACTCAGTCACAATGAACAGCATTTTTGCACTATACAGAAGATGAGAAACCCCCAGGAGTAAACCTCCCACCCTCAATAGATGGATCCAATTTTTTTAATAGTGTTTCAAGTCAGGGTATAGCAGTCTCAAACTGTTGTTTCTCACTCCTTTTCCTCCTATTGTACCTTAGAAGTAATTATCCCAGCCCATTTCCTCTTTATTAAAATCAGTTGTAACCTAGGCTCCTTGTGGGGTCTCTCTTTCCTTACCTTTGTAGTTTTAATTATTGTAAAATGATTAAATATTTTTCTTATTTGTGGTATATTAAAGTTAAAATGTCTACCATATTACAAATTTTGGTATCATTCACAAAAACGTAAACCTTATCCAAAAGCCCTTCTGCAATGGAGTTCACTCGGAGATTAAGGGTGTTAACAGTGGAGTGCTGCAAAGATTGGTCCATGATCTTCTATCCTTTTTTTTGCCTCTCAAACTCCCTCACTTCAAGGTCCATACCAAGGGTGCTCAATTTATTTATGTCACCTATCCTGAACCATGCCAAAGGTTATGCTGAAACCTAAGTACACCACATCTAGGGCCCGATTCTATAAATGGTGCATAAAATTAATGAACGCTAGGCAATCATGCCTAAGCCTAGTCTAAATACCACATGTAAATTTACACACGGTATACAGAATACATTTAAGCGTAGTAAATGCGACTGAATCTTCGCGTGTCCATTTATGCCAGTGAAAAGCTGGTGTAAATCCCTGCGTGTAGATTTATGCACACTGGCCCATATTGATTTTGGAACGCTCATTTCCATGCCCACAGCCACACCCTTTTTGCCTGTGCGCGTCAGAATTTAAGCACAGTATGTAGAATATGCTTAGCAATCTGTGCGTAAATTCTAATTTTCACCAATTATTGCTTAAGAGTTGTTGCTTATTAAAACAATTAATCTATATGCGTAGTTCTAAAATACGCCCTGATTTACACACAGAGATGCGCATAAATCTAGGCACGCTATATAGAATCCAGTGGCTAGCGCTCTCCCTTGATCCAACTTTCTAGTCATCCAGTCAAGAAAATTAATCAGATTCGTTTGACAAGCCGTGTAGTAAAAATCATGTTGCCTTGGATCCTGCAATCCATTGGATTCCAGAAACTGCACTATCCTCTGTTTTAGCAGAATTTCCATTTGTTTACTCACCACAGAGGTCAGATTAACCAGGCTGTAGTTCCCAACCTCTCCTTACTTCCACTTTTGTGGAGAGGGACAATTCTCAAACAGGTAAATTAGGGGACTGAAAATATTTGCACTGGTTGACAGTCAAATGGAGAATTCAATTTAAAGCATTTAAGTTTGATATTTAAATCATTAAAACACTGATGTACCTCTTTCTTTAACAATATCATTAAGAATTTACTGTCCTCCATATCCTCTGTGGTCTGCAGACAAGCCGTTGTTGGATGTACCAGATTAGACTGATGATTCCAGAGCAGAGATATTTTATGTGGAAGGCGCAAAACTTCGGACTGTTCTCCCTGCGGGCTTATGCAGTATGAAGAACCATCTGCAATTTTGAAAATCACTGAAGGCATATTTGTTTCAACAAGCCTTTTAGATTGTGCTAATATGTTTTTTGAATTGCAATGTCACAAGACTGGCCCATAGACAAGATTTACTTTGTGTGTTATATGATCTTCCGTACACGGAATATCATCTGCAGTGTTTTATATATATTTTTGTTGAATTTTAGGTTGTTTTATGCAATTGACTTTGTTTTATGATAATTATGTATATTTTATTATGAATATTTTTATGAAAGCCACCTAGCACAGTATAAACTGTGCAATAAATACTCAAATTTAAAAGCAATAGGGGCAGAGCTTACCAACACCACACAGTGATTTTGCTTTGAAAACTCCCACATATGGGTTTCTGCCATAGACTTAATCCCTGTTGCAAAGGAGGTACAAGATCTGCAAGTTCTAGCACACCCATAGCCCCTGCATCTCTGTGAGCATATGCTTACAGGTTCCACGCAGGGCTTCAAAATTGCTACTTAAGGCTGCAGAAGGCATCATTAAATTTAGATTTAAGGTTTATAATGATTAATATATTAGTTAAAGATAGGGACTTTCCACATTAGCAATGACAATACAGCATTTCATTTCAACAAGAAAGCATGTCATTTCAAACTTAATGTTTGATATATCACCATTGCAAGGAAGCAACATAATGGCACAAATGATTAACATAATGGCTGTCTCTCCAAATTAACTACCATTGTATAGCAGGTGCGTAGCTACGGGTGGGCCTGGGTGGGCCCAGGCCCACCCAATTTCAGCTCAGGCCCACCCACTGAAGCACGCGCGCACACTGTACAGCAGCGTAGCGACCACGGCAGAAACGGCTCCCGCTCGCTCTAGCTCAGCTGATCTCTCCAGGGCAGGCTCCAGCCCAATTTCAGCTCAGGCCCGCCTGCCCGCCCACCGACGTGGCAAGCGCACACACTGCAGCAACGTACCACGTCGCGCAGTCGTGGCCATCTGCTCAGGGCCGGCTCAGCTGATCTCTCCAGCAGACTCATCCCGCCTACCGTCAGCTCGGGGTGGGGGCACAGGAAAATGCAGTTGTTGCAGCAGCAGGTCCCGTCGCGGCCGCGCAGCGCGTCGTAGTTCCCTCCATCCATATGATACTACGCGGTGGTACCTTAGGACGTGGCTGCTGTGTGCGGCGGTGTGCTCCACTCGCATCTGAGGGCAGGTTAAAAAAAAATAGCTGCAGGTGCACGCAGGCCGGGTCGAGTATTGAACTAGAGCCTCAGCCTGGCCCTGCCCTGTGGAAATTGGAAAGCTTCGAGTCCGAGTTAGATCATTTGAGAATCGAGTTCCTGCCAGTGCCAGCCCAGCAGGTAATACAATTGTATATGCTTTTTTTTTAAATCATAATATATATATATATATCCCACCCATATTATCTCTGGGCCCGGCCAAAATGTCTGGCTACGCCACTGTTGTATAGTAAATTGTTCCATTAAAGAACTGAAAATGGTAGTACAAATTTGGTTTTACCTGACAATTTTGTTCCCTCGAGTCTTACCTGCCCAGTCCAGAACAAAGGGCTGAGAGGTATTTATTTATTAACAGGCACTGGATATACCACCAATTGCATCGGAGTGTTGCTGGGTGGTTTATAACCTATTCACTGTGGACTGGTCTGCTGGACAATAAGGAAAAAGTTCTAATTTGTTTGCAGTTATGTTGCTCTTTGCCTTCCACAACCAACTGCTTAGTTTAACCCGTTGGTTGATTACTTAATGTTGTTTACTTGGACATCTTTATTTATTTGTTTGCTCCATTATTTAACCCATCCTCCCGATAACGCCTAGAACGGGTTACAAAATTAAATCATAATAGGGTTAAACATAAAAACAAACATTACCGCTTCTCTTCTTAAAACACTTCAAATGGTTCACAATACTGTAGTCCTTCTCCTCTCTTATGTGACCTGCTCTGCTCACATCTCTCCGCTGTTATTCATGCACCACTGGCTCGGTCCTCTTTCGTACCCAACATAAAATTCTGACCTTGTCCCATAAGATACTTCACAGTGGTACCCTCTCCTACCTCTGGTCATACATTACATCCTACAACCCCTCAAACTTTCCCTTTTGCTCATGATCACCACCTTGTCATTCCTTCTGTTAACTGCTCTCAACTTGAATCCATGGGACACCACGACTTCTACTGTACTGCCCCCTTCATTATGAAATGCTCATGCTCTTCCCATTTCCCTTCAAGCCAAACCTTCCCACTTTTACTTTACAACCCTATTGAAGGCTTACCTCTTCTCCCAAGCATTTCCTAGGGCACTGGCATGACACGTCTGGTCAGTTGGGTAGCTGACACAGATTCTCTCCCTTTTTTCCCCCCAATTTTTCTCTGCTTTCTACTTTCCTCTCTCTATTTATAGTTCCTTTCCACTCCTGATTAGCCTTTATTGATTACCACTTTGCTTGTTTGTGAAAGACAGTATATCAAGTGCTTAATAAACACACATTAATAGTTAAAACAAGCAAGAAAGACTATTATATCCTACTCTTTTGCATTAGTAAGAATAAATACAAGCAGAAAGGATCTGAAGACTCCTTTTATCTACCCCTATTACTCAGAAGTGAGCTGGAAATTCATGAACTAGATTTGGGAATTAAATTCAGATTTTTGGTGCCCGTTTTATTTCACAGCTGCTGTCTGCTGACCATTTTCATTCTCTCTCTCTCACTGGCTGCAATAAGTGGGATATATTTTCCTTCAGAAAAAAGGATGAATGACTTGATGTCCTTTTTTTGTCAAAAGGGCAAATCCAAATCATGAACATACATACTTGCATTTTCAGATGTTCAGAAAACCACCATTAGCACAAACATTAACTTTTCAGATCTTTTCTCTTTCTGAAGAGTTCTCCTCTGGTTCATCAGCAGCCAGAGCCATATAAAATAGTAAACCTATTTCAGAATTCAGTGTTGCCAACTGATACTGGTGTTTACACTACATTAAGGACAAAGACCACTTTTATCAAGCCGTGGCAGCGGTTGCCACGCAGCAATGCCAACACAGCCCATTCAAAGGATTACCGCACCGGCAGCCGCTAGAACGGCTTGATAAAAGGGGGCCAAAGGTCTATAAGAATTTCTGACCTAACTCACAATATTTGTCAATTTAAAAAAATTGTGAATTCTTACCTATTGCACAATGCAGGATCTAGAAGTAAAAACACATTCAAATGAGTAAAGGTTTCAGCTTGCTGCAACTTTTAAATCACAAATAACATTCTATGAATATTTGTTGATATTTGTGTGTCACCTTTTTGAATTCAATGGCTCGTACTATTCATCCACTGAAATAGCTGTTGGAGAGATCTAATTGTTCACATTCAAAATGTACTGAAATATTTTTAAATTTTATTTTTCCTTTATTAATTACTAAGGCAACCAGAACAGAGTAGTTTGTACACTATCATCATTTGATCAGTGCCTACAAGGTGTAGGAATTGATCGATCCACATCCAAATTATTCGTACTAATTATTCTTAAATTTCCACAACAATACACACCAACATCAATGCCAATTATGTCTCTGTGAACACAGACAGCAGAACTGGTGAATCTTATGCAGACAAAATATACTTCACAGAGCAAAATTGGTACAAGACTGGAATTTCTCTAGCACTATTCTGTGAATGAGCAAAAAACATAACAGCTCATCGTCTAGATGGAGCAATGATAGAAGGCTTGCTTGGAAAGGATGGCTGACAAAATAGCAGTTCTTTATGTATAATGGTGAAGAAAAACCCTATAGTCCTGATTGGAGAACTCCTAGGAACCTCACGCATTCACACTCAATTTACATGGCTTCATTTCATTTTATATAGCTATTTTGACAGGGCAACAAATAGTAAGTTGTGGTACCTACCTCAAGAAGTGCTCCAGTCTGGAAAAATTTCAAGGGCTTCTCAATTGAATAGTAGAGATTGTGATAGTTACCCTTGGCCAAATATGCGCGTACAAGTCCAACTGCTATTACAAGCCACCTGAGAAAAATAAAAATAAAGATATTTAATACTAGTCATCTGGCTTTCAATGAACTTGAGGTGATGTCCCAAAAAAAAATAAACTATAAAAACATATATGCATTGCCCATATCAGAAAACCACAAAACCTCTTAACGTTAGGCTGCAAGTTCTAACACAGCACAGAAAGGCAGTTCCAAATACACAAGATTCCCAAACATCAAATAGTTTTGCACCCGTTTTAAAGATTTCCTAAATGAGAGGTCATATACGAGAATGCACACTTGACTTCAGTATACCTGATGTCTGCCACTGATAGAACTAAAGAGAAAATCCTAGAAAGACCTTAATGGTCTTCCAGAAGAGTATATTTTCACATAGCACATCAACACTGAACACACTGAACACCTGGGCTGATAAGCAGGCTTTAAACCAAGCAGATTACAGCCTCAGTAAGTCTGCTTAAATAACGGGACATTTATTGGTTATATGAAGTGCTAAGAAAAAGTCTGTGGATACCACTACAGAATTACTACTTCTTATCATATCCTTGTTTAATTGAAGCCATCTTTTTCTGATACAATAATAAACAGTTCTGTATTTTTTGAGACACAAAGTACAATTTGGTAATTAATTGTGCTAAGGACACTGGGGTTCACTTACTATTTAACAACCTAGAAACAGGTACATAGGGCTGGATATTCAAAGGAGTTTACACATTTACCCCCAGATTCTATATAGTGCGCTTAGATTTAGGTGCTGAAATTGGCAGATTCTATGACACCACCTGTAACTTAATTGGCTTAACAAGCTAATAAGTACTGATAACAGCACTTTACAAGCAATAATGAGCACTAATTAGCACTGATTAGAATTTAGGCACACAACTCGCTAAATGTATTTTGTAACAATGTGCACCAAACTTCTAACCAGCAGAAGCAAAAATGGGCGTGGTTATGGGAGTTGCGTGGGCATTCCAAAATTTAGTTACAGAATATGGCTCAGTGCACCTAAATCTAGTGTTCCTGCATATTTGACAAAACATCTGTATACTGTCCAAAATACTGTTGCCAGGATCTTGTTTCACATTACAAGATAAAACCACATTGCACTACTGGTAACTGAGCATCACTGGCTTTCTATCGCTTATAGGGTACAATTTTTCATCACTGGTTATACCCCTGCGTTCTTTACACGATGGCCGCTTATTCATCCAACTAGTTTTTTGTACTCACTGGGACTGCACTTGGTAATCAGCTTTTTGTTTTTTTTGTAGCACCTTCCCTATAGAACTCACTCCTATGGACCATATACCTCGAATCTTCCCTCTTCAAATTTAAATATGCTCTTAAAACCTCACTTTTCCATCAAGCATTCTCAGTGTGCTGGTAAATTTATAACGGGCTCTCTCTCCAGGCGTAGCTAGCCCTGCAATTGGGGGGGGGGGGGGTGGAGGAGGGAGTGCATGGGTGGATTGGCAGGGACAACACATGCCTCTCTCTCTCCCCCCCCCCCCCCCCCCACCTTGTGCAGACAAACTAGGCATACCTCTGCTGGCAGGGATGCTGAGCCCCACCAGCCAATAGATGGAACTGCCACTATTCCCCATTGCTTCTTTCTGGCTCTGAGCAGCATGCTGGGACTCCTCTCGCATGCACAAGAAGTCCAAGCCTGCTGCTCAGAGCTGGAAACAAGGAGCGGGGAGCAGCAGTCTATTTACTTGGCTGACAGGGCTCAGCATTCCCGCCAGCAAAGTAAAAGAGAATTCAGAAGGGGGCACGAGCCCACACTTTGGGAGCCAGTTGTTAGAGTAGTCATGAGGGTAGGGGGCTACTTTAACAACCAGCTCCCAAAATTCTTCAAAACTTACATAGCTCTCGCAAGCCCATGAGAGCCTGCTCCAGCACACTACTGGGCATTCCCCTCAGTAGTTGGCAACAGGTAGCTCTCCATGGCATGAGATCTTAATCTGTCACTATCTCTGCTCTCTGACTTAACTTTCTTTCCTATTGAACAATGGCATTCTTTTCTCCTCTTTAAAAAAAAGTTTTACTTTGTAAATCGCTTTGCTATGTACAACGAGGAAAGGCGGTATATCAAGTCTAAAACTGTAAACCACATTTGTGAAATGATGAAAATCACTTATGGATGCCCTTGAAGACTTCTGGAATAATGTTCTCTGGACAGATCAAAAATTGAACTCTGCAGTCGTAACAAACATTTTACATTCCAAATTAAGAACTTCAAGCATCATGGAAGAGCTTGATTTGTTGCTGCCTCAGGACCCAGCAACTTGCCATCATTAATGGAACCAAAAATTCTGCTTTATGTCAGCAAATTCTAGATGAGAACGTCAAGCTGAAGCTGAGCCATGTGGGCCATGCAACAGGACAGCGATCTTAAGGTCTGTATTTTAGAAACATATGCACGTGTATCGAGGCCGACCAAAACTGTTTTGCTACCGAAACTGTCTAACCACTATCAAACAAAACCAAAACTGCAGCCAAAACTTATCGCCTGGTTTTTGGCCAAAGCTGAAAACTAACGTTTGGTTGTGTGAATGTGAACCAGTGAAGCCCACAGGAGACTGTCAGAGCTTTCAGTTGGAAGCCCTCTGCTAAACCCACAGGAGATTATTACCCTCCGGTCCCAGAACTACAGGCACAGGCTGGCAACTGGGGAGAGCCATTTTAACAAGGACTTCAACAAGTCTGGCATGTTTAGGTTCCCAAGTCAATGCAGATGTAGATAAATATCCAAGACAGGACCTTGTGAAAACATGTGTGGAGGAGTGGCCTAGTGGTTAGGGTGGTGGACTTTGGTCCTGGGGAACTGAGGAACTGAGTTCGATTCCCACTTCAGGCACAGACAGCTCCTTGTGACTCTGGGCAAGTCACTTAACCCTCCATTGCCCCATGTAAGCCGCATCGAGCCTGCCATGAGTGGGAAAGCGCAGGATACAAATGTAACAAAAATAAAATAGATACTATTGGAGATTCTACATGGAATGTTGCTACTATTGGAAATTCTACATGGAATGTTACTACTATTGGAGATTCTACATGGAATGTTGCTATTCCACTAGCAACATTCCATGTAGAAGGCTGCACAGGCTTCTGCTTCTGTGAGTCTGACCTACGTGCAGGACGTCAGACTCACAGAAGCCTGTGCGGCCACATTGGTGATCTGCAAGGGCCGACTTCCACATGGAATGTTGCTAGTGGAATAGCATCTCAAATAGTAGCAACAGTGGAGGAGTGGCCTAGTGGTTAGGGTGGTGGACTTTGGTCCTGAGGAACTGAGTTCGATTCCCACTTCAGGCACAGGCAGCTCCTTGTGACTCTGGGCAGGTCACTTAACCCTTCATTGCCCCATGTAAGCCGCATTGAGCCTGTCATGAGTGGGAAAGTGCAGGGTACAAATGTAACAAAAATAAAATAGATACTATTGGAGATTCTACATGGAATGTTGCTATTCCACTAGCAACATTCCATGTAGAAGCCTGCGCGGCCACATTGGTGATCTGCAAGGGCCGACTTCTCAAATAGTAGCAACAGTGGAGGAGTGGCCTAGTGGTTAGGGTGGTGGACTTTGGTCCTGGGGAACTGAGGAACAGTTCAATTCCTACTTCAGGCACAGGCAGCTCCTTGTGACTCTGGGCAAGTCACTTAACCCTCCATTGTCCCCATGTAAGCCGCATTGAGCCTGTCATGAGTGGGAAAGCGCGGGGTACAAATTTAACAAAAAAAATAAATAAAAAAAATCAGTGATTACCAGCTTTTTATGCTTACCCACACTGTGCACAAACAACAAGAGAAAGTAGCACTGAGATGTTTCCCGTTTTGGATTTAGTTAAAAGACAAGCACGACATAGATCTTACTAAAATGGGGTAAGGGAGTCCAGACACTGGTCTACACTGCAGACATTATATCAGCCTGATGCACAATCCAGAATTAAAAAAACCCAAAACAAAACAAAACATCGATGTTACTGAATGCGAGGACTTATGCTCTGAAAAATTACAAATCAAGAGCAATACATTTCTCAAATTATTTACTAATATATAAACTATGATTCATTGTAATATAATTTCCCTGCTAATACTATAAACTAACCAGTACTTGTGCTTCAAAAAAATCACTGCAGGTTCCTTTCTCTTAGAATCTAGCTTCTGCATACCACAAATTCTTTAGAATGACCCAACTAGAATCCAAGTCAGAATATCCTATATAATAAAAAGCACCTCCAACGTTCTGAAGCTGACTCCGTGGCAGTGAAAGTTTGAAGGATTCGTGCTGCCTCTAACGCTGTATCCATCTCCTAAATTGACGTCACGCACTTCCGGGTTCGTCACAAACAGCACTGACCAACCACAGGATAGCAGCACGAGGCACAACCTCAACGTCTATAGCCTTCCCTTCGAGTTCGTTCCCTCAGAGTCCTGCCCTCGCGGAAAGAGGAAATGACGTCAGCAGGCGGGACTCAGAGGGAATGAAGTCGAAGGGAAGGCTACAGACGGGAGGGGCTTTCAAAGACGCAGCCGCTTCGACGGAGGTAAACAGGGGAACGAGGAGAATCGCTGGGTGGCTGGGGGGGGGGGGCAGGGGACAGAGGAGACACACTCGCACCCAGCGGTCTCACTCTCTCTGTCACACATACACACTCGACCATTCACTCTCCTCTCTCTCACAGTCACTCTCACACATACACACTCCAAGAAAAATCTTGCTAGCGCCCGCTTCATTTGTGTCAGAAACAGGCCTGTTTTACTAGTATTTAATAATTTAAAGACTATGTTTTACTTCCAAGCAAAACAGTGGAGTGGAGGAGTGGCCTAGTGGTTAGGGTGGTGGACTTTGGTCCTGGGGAACTGAGGAACTGAGTTCGATTCCCACTTCAGGCACAGGCAGCTCCTTGTGACTCTGGGCAAGTCACTTAACCCTCCATTGCCCCATGTAAGCCACATTGAGCCTGCCATGAGTGGGAAAGCGCAGGGTACAAATGTAACAAAAATAAAATAGATACTATTGGAGACTCTACATGGAATGTTGCTACTATTGGAGATTCTACATGGAATGTTGCTATTCCACTAGCAACATTCCATGTAGAAGGCTGCGCAGGCTTCTGTTTCTGTGAGTCTGTGAGTCTGACGTCCTGCACGTATGTGCAGGACGTCAGACTCACAGAAGCAGAAGCCTGCGCGGCCACATTGGTGATCTGCAAGGGCCGACTTCTACATGGAATGTTGGAATAGCAACATTCCATATAGAATCTCAAATAGTAGCAACAGTGGAGGAGTGGCCTAGTGGTTAGGGTGGTGGACTTTGGTCCTGGGGAACTGAGGAACCGAGTTCGATTCCCACTTCAGGCACAGGCAGCTCCTTGTGACTCTGGGCAAGTCACTTAACACTCCATTGCCCCAGGTACAAATAAGTACCTGTATACAATATGTAAGCCGCATTGAGCCTGCCATGAGTGGGAAAGCGCGGGGTACAAATGTAACAAAAAAAACAAAAAACCAGTCTCCACACACATAGGCCTCAGCTAATGAAAACAAACAAAAAGCCGCAGTGCTTTTACAATGGCTGACTTAGAGCCACATTTGGAGTGACAGCTGATTTATCTCCACAGAAAGGCTAATTCCTAATGATCTTATCACACTAAATTTACAGACAATTTTCTGCTAAACGTTTGTATGAAAAATATTTACTTGGAGCACTATTTACCATATAAACTCATAACTACATTACTTGCAATCGCATCACAAACATACACACACAAAAAAAAAAAAAAGAATGCAAAGAGTAGCTCCCCGTTCCCCCCACAACTACCTTACAATCCCTTGTGGTCTAGTGGTGTAGTCAGGGCAAGAGTGATCAGCAGTTGCTCTTGCTCCTGTCAGCTGTAACTTTTTACGGCTGTCTTACAAGATTTGCAACTAGAGGTCATAGCAGCCATTTCGAGAACAGAGCCAGCATAGGCAAGAGTGACTGGAGATCATTCCTGCCCCGACTGCAATCCTAGACCACCAGGGATTGCAACATAGGCCCGAGGGTGGGGGAAAAGGCAGAAAAGGCAATTCCTATTCGAAGGGGAGACAAACAGGACAAAGCACAAATTTTCGGCTTTTTCTGAAAACACAGAGTCGGTTTTGGCTGGAACCAAAACCACGGCTGTAACCTTTAGGTTAAAGTCAAAACCGGGCAGAAAAAGGACTTTGGGCCAGTTTCAGCACTGAACCGGCCTCTACACATGCATATCTGTAAAATGTCTGTTCCCACTGCACTCTACGCAAATACATATGCATTCTTGCACATTTTAGTATTTTACAAAATGCTCCATATTCGGCAGAGCCATTGTAAGCCACTGGAATTCAGCACATCCTGCTCTAGACATCTCAATTTCCACCTCAATGTTCTATCTAGAATGGGCCTTCATGGTAATACAGTAACAGACAGCAGATAACGACTGGCGTGGTCCATCTAGGTGGCTAGGAACTGTACCTGTTATTCTGTGCAGAACATGCAAGTTACCTCCTCTATGCCTCCATTTAGGATTGTAACTACCTCATCACGCAGGTTACTCCACTCGTGTTTTCCTTTGATCCCATTTTTTTTTTACTAGGCAAGAGATCCTCTGTATTTATCCCACACATTTTTGAATTCTGTCACTGCTTTAATGCATTCCATGCACGTGCCACCCTTTCAGTGAAAAAACTACTTCCTGAATTTATGACCTCTAGTTCTACCGCTTCCTCACTGTAACCCTGTCTACATAATGCGGGCTATAAATATTTTAAAATAAATGTTTATATCACCCCCATCTCTTTTCTCATCTAGGATATATTTATTAAGGTATTTAAGTCTCTTAACATGGGTCTTCTGGTGCAGACCCCATAGTATATTGGTTGCCTCTCAATGAACCACTTCAAGTCTTTTTATATCCTTAGCAAAATACAGCCTCCAAAACTGAACACAATACTCCAAGTGACTTGCCTGATGTCACAAGGAGGAGCATCAGTGGGATTTCAACTCTGGCTTCCTTGTTTCTCAGCCCACTACTGTAACCACTAGGCCAGTGTTTCCCAAGTCGATCCTGGAGTACCTCCTTGACAAGTCAGGTTTCGTTTTTAGGATATCCACAATGAATATGCATGAAAGAGATTTGCATATAATGAAGGCAGTGTTTGCAAATCAATTTCATAAATATTTATTGTGGATATCCTAAAAACCTGTCAAGGAGGTACTCCAGGATCGACTTGGGAAACACCGGCCTAGTGGTTACAGCAGTGGGTTGAGAAACAAGGAAGCCAGAGTTCAAATCCCACTGGTGCTCCTTAGGACCTCAAGCAAGTCACTTACCCTTTTCACTGCTTCAGGTACAAATCCTAGGGCAGTAGTTCCCAAACCTGTCCTGGGGGAACCTCGGTCAGTCAGAAGATCTATTTGCATATGCTAGATTTCCAATGCATGCAAAGTTACCTCATACATATTTATTGTGGGTATCTTGAAAAACTGTCTGGTTGTGGGGGGGGGGGGTCTCCTGTACAGATTTGGGATGCCCTATGCTTGGGCTGACATAAGTCTGCACAACATGTTGGTTTCTGTAAGATGTCAGCATGAACTCATTTCCAAAAGGTACAAAGACCAGTTTGCTGCCTAGCAACATTAAGAATTCAAATATGCTGTTGAAATCCTGAACAGCATGTACACCAATGACAAATTATCAGAATGCCTCACCTTTAACCAGGAAAAAAAAAAAAAAGATTTCCAGTTTAATTGGAAGTGCACAGAGCTTGTGTGCTGATGGGATGGGGAGGAGGGGGGTTGCCACATTTACGCAGGTGCAAAGTAAGAGTGCCAGCATACATCTGGGCATCAGCCAGAATGTGCTGCACATAAATATTCTCATAAAAAGTTGTGTGTATAAGATGTTTTTGTGAGGCATACAACCTTGAGCTACTATAGACAAGTTGTGAGCAAAATCCAAATAGATATTCTGGTTCATGCTCAGACTTGTGCTCAGTTTTTTTTTTTGTTTACACACGTGCAAAGACATGTCTCCTGATCTCACTTCTAAAGCTGTAGGCACTTGTTCTGGTCGCAGTAAAATGACAAAATTGGCATTTAAATCCTTTCAACCAATTAGGGATTGGGGGATGGGACTTGATATACTGCCTTTCTGTGGTTACAGTCAAAGCGGTTTACGTACTATATACAGGTACTTGTTTTGTACCTGGGGCAATGGAGGGTTAAGTAGAGGAGTAGCCTACCCAGGAAATCTTGACTGCCCCAACTTGACATTTCGTTCTTTAGATTGTAAGCTCCTTTGAGCAGGGACCGTCCTTCTTTGTGTATTTTGTACAGCGCTGCGTAACCCTAGTAGCGCTCTAGAAATGTTAAGTAGTAGTAATTATACTCACTTACATTATAAACATGCTTCTTAATGAAATAGGGCAAGTTAAAACTGTGTAAACAATACACAAAAACACCAACTAAAATCAATTCACATAAATAAATTTAAAAAGAAATCTCTTACAAGCTTTTTACAAACTGGGACTGTTTCTGGGAAAATATGACTAAAATTACGGATCCAAAGTGTTGAGAATGGCCAATTTTCAAGTCATGAGTCTAAAATATTAAGATCAGATAAACTAATCATGGAACTCATTAACTTGATCTACAATTTTCTAACCTCCTGCTGTATAACAAATTGTTTGCTCTAATAGAATTCATTAAAATCTCATTTTTTTTTGTTGTTTCTGATGACTTTAGTCATGTTTTCCCCAGAGTCAGTCACATATATGAAACCATAAAAGTAAAACGTTAATACACAATGCGAAATAACACATTCAAGAGCTGTTGATATTCACAGCCAGTTAACCGGGTACAAGCATAGGCGGTCGGTGGCCCAACTGTTTGGGGAGGCTAAAGGGGGTGGGGTTAGGGGTGGAGCTTAAATCCATAACTGTCTGATAACACACAGAAAAAAAAATAAATAAAAATAAAAGTCCCAATACCTTTTATTAAATTTAGATAGATATTAGCTATGTATCATATGTCAAAGAATAAAGTGGTTGCTCAAAGCATATACTAACCACAATCGCTCAACTGCAAAACACTATGCAAAACACACTCAGAACCTTACTGTACCATAAATATTACACTGGGCAGAACCTAATACACCAATATACCACCCATACGGAAAATGCAGACTGTCAACAATATGAAACAAGGGATCATAATATCATGATACATGTAGAGCCACAAAACACCCTAATTCATGTTTAATGTGGGATAAAATGCCATAAATAAGTAAATAAATATAAACTTTTAGTGTTGAGCACCTAATTCTCAAAGTGGACATATTCCAAACACTATAATGAAAATAAAATGATCTTTTCTACCTTTGTTGTCTGGTGACTTTGTTTTTCTGATCATGCTGGCCCAGTATCCGATTCTGCTGCTATCTTTCCTCTTAACTCCGTTTCCAGGGCTTCCTTTCCATTTCTTTCTTTACTTTCTGCCTTTCTTCTTCATTTCTTGCCCTAAATCCGTAAGTAAAAGCTGGGTCCTCCACAGACTTGACTGTCCAGTGGATCCAGCTTCTGCCTATTTTCTTCCTCCATGTGCAGTTTTTCTCTCTTTAAATCAAATATTACCACCATGGCTGAATATCAGCTCTCCCCCGCAGGTTCAGCAAGCACTCTTTCCCCCTCCGCCCCCAGTCCACATCTATAACTTGTCTCCCCCTCCAGGGTCTTACATATTTATTTTCTTCCTCCTGCCTGCCTGCCCTCCTTCCCTACCCCACCAAGGACTATCAGAGCAGCACTTTCAGCTCTCTTTCTCTCCCAAAGGTTCAAGCTGAACCTTTGTGAGAGAGCTGAAGGCCTCATCTCTCTCTCCCCCAAAGATTCAGCAAGCAAGCTCTCTTCTGCCACCCCCCTCCAGTCTCTCCCTCTAAGTCCCACTATAATTTCTGTAGCCCTGCCTTTAAACGAGCCCACCCCCCTTTACTGACAGGCTCTCATTCTCCCCCCCCCCCCCCCCGGTGCACTATTTATTCCTCGTACTCCCTCCCTGCAGTCCCTATAATTAGCGTCTCTCTCTATCCCTCTCACTCCCTCCAATGTGCTTTAGATCACCCATCGCTGCCGGTAGCGGCACACCAACCTTATTACAGCTTGCTACGGGCCTTCGGCATGACGCTGACGGCATGACGTGCCCCGCCTCCTCTGACCAGCCTTCCTTATGATGCGTCCAGCCCTCGCGGAAGCAGGAAGGCTGGTCAGAAGAGGCGGGGCACGACATGCCATCAGCGTCAGGCCGAAGCAAGCTGTAATAAGGTTGGTGTGCCGCTACCGGCAGCGATGGGCGATCTAAAGCACATTGGAGGGAGTGAGAGAGAGAGAGAGAGAGACGCTAATTATAGGGACTGCAGGGAGGGAGTGCGAGGGATAAACGGTGCATCGGGGGGGGATGAAAGAGAGAGAGAGACGCTTGCGGCTGGGGAGGCTTAGCCTCCCCAAGCCTCTTCTACCGGGCGCCTATGGGTACAAGCCTCTTGCCCAGTTAACTGGCACTGTGCAGGCCCCGAATATTCAGTGACACTTACCTAGATAATGTCGCTAATATCCCCTCTAACCAGTTAATCTATTGTGTGGGTGGTCTGAAGGCAGGTAAACTTTCAGCCACTTTCTGGATAGATAAACCAGGCAAATAAGACTGCACAAAAAGCAGTTCTATCTTTGTCTAGTCAAGCCTATCCAGGTCCTAGCTGAATATTTGTCAGGATCAAAGAGGTTTGATGAACAGGAGATGGGGTGATGTCACAAAGCTGAAGCCAGTCCACCCAAGGTGGTTTTTCATTCTCTCCAATGTAGCTGCCGTCATCTTGGTACACCCAAAACAATGTAATTGATAGGGTGACAAGTTCTGCCTACTAGTTTCAGGCCAAATAATGGGCCAAGTACACTCCTGCTGTCTCCTGCTCATCAAACCTCCTTCCTTGGTCAGGACCTAGATATAAGGGCATGTCACATGAGCTGCCTTAAAGAAGGCTTATGCAACAGGTCCCACTCTCCCAACCTCCTGATCCCAAAACATTTCCTCCTTCCCCCAACCCCTCAGATCCCATGCCGCCTCTGGATAAGATGTCTAGTAGAACAGGGACTCCTACCCCATCTTGGCTTTGAGTTCAAAATAGCCGCAATCCCTCCCCCCCCCCCCCCCCCCCCCCCCCCCCCCGAAAGCGATAGTAGTGAGCAGAGGGTCAATGAGCTGCAGATGAAGCCTTCAAAGTTTAGAAGTCTACCCAGAATGCAACCAAGCCACAAAAGCAAGGGCTGGTCACAGAGATATATGGCTAAGCCTATAGCTAGCACTCCAAGTGGGAAAGTCCTACAAGACGCCCAAGCTCCTGCCCCTCTTTGAACCCCGAGCTCTACTGGTAAGCAGTCCAGAAATTATTCAAGTGATGAGGGGAGGGGCACAGGAGGGAAGGAACATAGCATTGTGCATTGCTTCAAATCAAGTACTTTTTACCTTGTTTCTACAAAGTTTGTATGCTATTTTTCATACATATTATCAAGATATGACAATAAAAATAATGGGTGAAGGTTTCACACACTCAGGTACCTAAGATCTTTAATCATAATGCTTCTAATTTTCAGGTCCTACATTGCGACTTGTGTCAGTAGTGGATGCCCAATAAAATCATCAACAGTGAAAAAAAAATGTATTATAAAAAATTATGGAGCCATTTTACAAAGCTGTGGTAAGCAGTGTGCTTACCACAGCAAAAAAATGGCGTACCATGGGGTGCGCTGGGGTATCTGACGATAATTTTGGAATGTGCATGCTACTCATGCGCTAAAAAATAAAATGTATTTTTTTTTAGAA